>NC_072732.1:183481802-183701084 GCF_026930045.1 Uloborus diversus | reverse complement strand
GAGAGGGTGAAGGACAGGACTGTTCTCGGAACCCATAGCTGTTGGGATATGAAAAATCAATTGTAAAACAATATTCAATTATATTCAAGCAGTTTTGCATTTTCCCTTAAGTATTAGTACGGAATTTGGTGCAAATTTGCATTGATATTTTTCTTCATATATTTTGGAGTTGTAACGCGTTTTGGTGATATGCAAAGGAAGCATTTTTCGGCACAAGATATTGGAGTCGCGCGAGAAGAATGGTTAAACCTGTAACACTTAATATATTCATCTGCTATCAAAAGGAAAACTGGTAAACGAAATATTTTTGGCAAACGTGTTTTTTCCTTCCTAAGGGTTTTTTTAAAATCAGCTTTTTGTTAATTTTAGCAAGTTTTATACACTAAATTCCACAAGAAAAAAATTTTAATTAAAAAACAACAGTCAAACCGTTTTTAATTTTTGAAATTATACTAAAATATTTAATAACAGCAGAGATAATTCAACAACAACATTGTTGCTAAACATTAGGCAATATGAACTTCTACTGAAAAAAAATCTGATACGTATAGTCTCAAACGCACATAATTATGCAGTTTCGAAAATTTAAAATCAAGCCTCTAGTTACTTTTGCGTGAAATAAATATGTATCTTATTAAAATAAAAATCTATTAATATTTCAAAAAAAAAAAACCACTTTATTAATAATTTTGTGAATTGCACCAAAGAAAAATACTTTAAAATAAATAAAATATAACATCTTTTGTGATGAAACTAAACTTATAAAAACAACTTTAATGAAGCATAAACGTTGTAAGTTATACACGTATGCATAATGCATACACGTGTTTTGGGTTCACAAGTAACCTCATTTTGAATGCAGAAGATAAAGTGTATCTGGATAAAATAGCATCCGACAAAAATGTCACGTCTTCTACATTGAAGAAGAAGCTCCTTTTTACCGCGAAAATACGTATGTAATAACTTGTAGTTTTTTAAATCATTACTGTTTTTCATAAATTTACTGCTTGAGAAAACTTTGATTTTTAAATATTTAATGTAGAAAGGTTTCAAAGTATCAAACATATATGCAAATAAGATAGTATTTTCAGAATCATATTTAATTATAAAAGCAACTGATGTTTGTTCTAAGATTTCTTTTTTGAAAAAGAAAAAAATTTAATTATAAAAATTGTTGTTCATTCCAATTTAAATAACTTGCGTGAAATATGCGAACTATTTTCGCAACGCGAAAAGGTATATTTGGTGAATTTCACGAGAATAGTTTTAATAAAATGAATCGAATTTTCAGTAAAAATAAGTGGGAGTTAAGATTAAAAAAACAATAATACAAGTTTTGTTATGTGTGAATAATAGTATGTCAAAAACATGAATTTTGCTAAAATATATCAATGAAGTCCCCAAAACGTCAGCTATTTACATTTGCAATTCGTTCAGTGCACATTTTATGAATTATATGCTAAAAAAAGAGCTATACTTTTAACGTGTGGAGTAAAAATACTAGATGCAATCCGCGCTAGTGAAAAAAATGCTGTAAAAGACGTCACGGCCACTTGACTTGACTCATAGTTAAAAACTTTCAAATCTACGAGTACGGTGGGTGTTTTAGCTTTTAATGTAAGAATACGTTATATATAGCTAGTTTACAACAGGTAAATTAGTTAATCAAAGAACGGAGCAGTTTAAATTAATGTCTTTACAACATAAATTCGAGTTTTTAAACGAAGCGAAACATTCGTGGTTACAATGCTTTTAAAAATTCTAATAGTACACACTTCAAACACATTAATGAAAGTACTCAAAAGGATAAATACTCACCTACTTTCAGTGTCAGCAAACAAAAACACCAAAAACTAAATATTACTTCGACAGAAGTCATTACTGTGACAGCTCCTCTAACATCTAAATAAAGAAATTCATGCGGTTGAGCAACTGTATTGAAAACATAAAATCAGCAGATAGTAAAATGAGCCAACAAGACTCACCATCGGCGGTAGCATTAATTCTGGCATCGGTCCCCAAGCCAACTAAAGCTACAAAGTAGAGTTGTGCTGTAACTAGCTGAAGGAGTTCAAAAAATCTGCAGAGCATACGCGTATGAAGTTGAACGATTTTAGTTACAATGCAGATCAGTAAGGTTTAGACAAAAAACAGCATTTGGTTTGTATGAAAACTAAGAATTCAATACATTTCTTAAATGGTGAAAATAAATGACTGTGTGAATGCAGTAATAATAGGCGATAAAATAAAACCAATTGTATATTTTATTTCATGAAAATCAAAGCAAAAATAAATTCATTTATGAAGTATGATTGCATATTTAAAAAATATTTCGTAACAATAAATGATTTCAACTAAAAACTGACGTTAATTTGTAAAAAAAAAAAAAAAAAAAAGTCTTTGAAAACACAATCAATTTTGTTAAACAAACCTATTCGGAGCTCAAATCTGGAAAAGAAACCAATGGAAATTATTTTTCTGCTGAAATTTCCTACATCGTCTGCAGGTATTCAGATGCGAGTCAAAAAGCCCGTCATTTTACACATAAATTTAAAGTATGCAAATAAAACTAAAAGAGCAGAGACTATAGAAAAGCATTTATTCGGTATGATTTAAACTATTTTTCTTGTTCAGTGAGGGATAACTTAGGCCCCATAATTCGCCAAACGTTACCTTCTACATGGAGAACGGCACTGACTCTCTCTATTCCGTCAGAATTCGAAGCCGTGCAAGTATAGTTCCCGACATCATCTGCCGTCAGGCTGTCGATGACGTAATCGGATCGCTTCGGAGAGGGGCTGTTTGGCCTGCGTGACGGTGGACGTCCATTCAACGTCCATTCGAAGTGTACGGGCAGACGACCCCGCTTCAGGCTGCACATGATGTCAACGCTGTCGCCGAGGCTCAAGTCTCGAGGGATTGAGAGGGCGTGCAAAATGGGAGCCTCTGCCTGGCCTGAAAGGAATTCGAATTTCTTTGTGAGTTACAATGAGCACAAGAATGAAACTTTTGTTGGCTTCACATTGATCGCAATGGCGACGAAATCTCACAAACTGAGCTGTAAAGCACTGAAGTGCTCACTGAGTGAACCGTTTTCGCAAATGACGCATTACGCAATCCAAGTAAAATCAAAAGCAGATGTCCTAATATAGTTACGAGAAGTAGTTTTTTCATGATAAATAACAGACAATGAATTAGCGTAGAAAAAACAAGGGAGTGTTAGTGGAATTATGTAGGGCATATTTAATTACCAGAAAAGTGAAAAGAAAACTTCCGTCACCTTTGCTTCCAGTGTGAAGCCAAAAAGAGCATAGAAACTTGAGTGAATGTTTCCCACAATTTCACTTTTAGGAATCTCTTCGGACAATGTTCACAAACTCCAGAGATTACAAACGCGCTATTTTTTTAACTGTTTTTTAGAGAGAATACATATTCCAACGCGACAACAAAATTGACACTAAAACGTAGTAGTTTCTAGATTTTAATGCTAATTTACTGCTCTTACTTACCCCAAAACATGCATAAAGTTCGCTCTACATAACGGGAACTTGGGGATTATAAACGATATGACCATTTAAATTTCATAATTTAAGAGAAAAATTTTCGAACTTTTAAAACGCACTATTAATTTAGACGGAAAAAAACAACCAGTAAGCATGATATCATAAATGCTTTTGCATGTATTGTGGCATTTGAGAATAAATCAGAAAAACTATTATTGCGTAAAACCATATTTTTCTCTATTTTTTTTACTATAATCACCCGACTTATATCATTTCTTCGAAGAATAAATCACAATATTTAAAATTGCCTAAATGCTCATACGTAACTTCCATGTATGACGTATCATGCCGAAACTGTAATGTCTTAGCAGTTTCGACAAATAGAATATGTAATTAATAACAAATACAACATTGCGAACTCAATTACAGTTATCAACCAATAGAACTAAACAAATCCATCAAACTTTTGATTTTTTGCAAAAACCATAACAATGTTTAAAAAAAACTCAGATGGGAAACTCTAAGTTAAACTATTTAAATTTTTAAAGTAAATTTAAGACATGTTAGATGCCAATACAAGGCACCAAGCGCGTTTATATGTTAATTCTGTGATTTTATTGAAAAGAGTAACATTTCAATTCTTCAGAACAACGGCAGAGACTTTTCAAAAAATGCTTGTCTAAATCCCTAACTCATGGATTCATAATTATCTTCGTTAAAATGCGATTAATTTTAGGAAAATACAATTATTTTTGAAGATTCAGCGGTTTTTTTACTGAAAATTTTAATAGATGAGTTAATACTTTAAGGACCAGTGCTATGCTAAAGCGGTAAGTCTAGCCAACCACAAAAGACTGGTATTCACAAAAGTTCTTAATATCATATTTTGCAAAAATTTTTCCTACAGCAGTGTTTTATTTTTTTATTTATTTTATTTCATTTTGTTTTTTATTTTTTCATTTATTTATTTTGCTTTTTTTTAGGCATTTTAACAGCAATGCCTGAAATACATTCCAATTTCAAATTTCTAAAATGCTATTGAAAATGATTGATTCATAAAAAAAATGGTTTTAATACACTTTCGGAAAATTTTCGAAAAATTGTTCAGAGCTTGAATTGCTAAACAAAATCAGAAACTCCACAGTGCGTCAGAACCACAAAACATACCATTGCGGTTTCTGTAAATGTGTTTCTTTTCTTAATATAGTACAGCGGCAAAGAAGCCAACTTCCAGACTATGTAGTAACGGAGGAAATCCACAACCTCGTTCGGTGCTCAACGATCACTGCTCATATTCCAAACAAGTATATTACTGATGCAGTTCAATGTTTAGGAGTTTTCTATATAGTACTTATATAGTCATTATTCAGAAACTAAACTTAACACTTAACATATAGATCATTTCGTCAGGCGTCGGTCCAAGAATTTTGTTCGTTTTTCTTTGTAAATTTTTAATAATTAATTTGGAAATAAGGTTCATTTATAAATTGCATTTACTCACTACATTTCTATGTAAAAAATTAAGAGTTAGATTAAAGTAACATGAGATGTATGGAGGAAATATTAACCCAGAATTAAAAGAATATGAGTTGAAGAGATGTAAGTAATCCTGTTTCCCTGTTGAAAGAAAGAAAAGAAACGTAGCCATGACCCTTAAGTTTGAAAAACAATGTTATGTTCCAAAGAGATTAAAACAAAGATGAGGCTTAAGTTTACAGTTTTTTTTTTTTTTTGCACATGCACTTAAAACATCGTCTAAAAATTCAAAAAAGCAACTATATATGATAAGTTTATTAAGATGTAATTTTCAAGCATAGTTTACGGGGATAACTTCTAATCATCACTGAAAAATTATTAAACCATTTTTGGATGACTGAGAAAATAAAAAGATAGTGCTGATACAATAAATTAATAAATAAATAAAATGCATGTGTAAAATCTTTATTCTCAACGCATTTAACAAGACATGAATTTGCGGTATCGTATTTGAAAATGAAGGTGTTGAAACTAAAATAACTTACCGTTCCCCAAAACGAAAAGAAAACTGAACTCGAAGAACAAGAACACTTCTACTACAAACAATTTTGTGGATAAACAATCCATTCCGTGTCAACTTGAGGCCTAAAAAAACAAGTATGTTTTAAAGTAAGCAAAAGCAGTTTTACTTAATATCAAAGTATGACATTAATAATCTGTATACATATGTGTGAAGGTGATAAAAATGAATGATCAATAAAAATTAATTATGGGAACGGAACACTGAAAGAAAAGAGTTCTATGAAAATTATTATGTTATGCATATTTTAGTTTTGAACAATTTGATACCTTATTTATTACCATACGCCAAAAACTTTTCAAGTTATTGTAAAAATGCGTAAACTTTCCCCATAGAGATTTATGTTAACAGCAACTGTTGAAGCCTCTTTTTCTCAGGTGCCGGTTTCTTCGGTTTTCTCGTTTTGCGCGCATAATATCTCAGAAAGTTTCTCATATATTTCCGTAAAACTTTTCATACTTGTTTGTCTGGTTTATATTTATGACGTGAACCTAAATTTGTTTAATTTTTTAAAATTATTTATTTATTTTTTGACATTTTACAAGTCATAATCAAAAATTTCCAAAATTTTAGGCAAAAATATATATATTTTTTAATATTACATTTCATATTTTGTTAAAATTTAGGTTCAGAGCATAAATATATACCATACAAACATGTATAAAATGTTTTACGGAAATATATTAGAAACTTTCTGAGATATCATGCGCGCAAAACGAGAAAACCGAAGAAACCGATACCTGAGAAAAAGAGGCTTAAACAGCTGCTATTAACATAAATCTCTATGGGGAAAGTTTACGCATTTTTACGATAACTTGAAAAGTTTTTGGCGTATGGTAAAAAATAAGGTACCAAATTGTTCAGAATCAAATTATGCATAACATATATTTTTTCCAGAAAGTCGAAAATTTTGAAAGTTACGGGTCCTTAGACCCCTTAATGATATTTTTTTCAGTTAGGAAACATAATCTTCGTTGATTATTATGACACACATTTTCAATTGTAAAGTAAGTAATGTTTATAAATAACATAATTGCTGCAGATGTCAGAGCGTTACTAGATCAGTGTTTTTGGCTATTATATATATAAGGATGCGCATTAAAAGCCATGAGCTTTGACAATATACTAAATATTTTTTAGGTTGACACCGTGCAAACGATCTTCAATGAAATTTGTTTGTAAACGTACATAGTACATACAAAAATATATATGTTCTCGAAACATTTATGAAAAAAAAAAAAGGCTTGCTAACCACTAAACATTTTTTTCCCATGTGTGATTTCAATAGGAATCACTGAGTCTTCTGAAGCATGTGTACATGAAATCATTTCACTGCATGCATCACAATATAATAAGGCCAAATGAAATAACTTTAGAATCCCCTTACTCTTTAAAGAATTTTCTGGCATTCGCATTAGATAAAAAAAAATTCTTTATGAGCAGAGACAAACAAAATTCGGATTAGAAAACACTAGACTGCAAAATAGAGTGTCATAATTAAACTAAAACTTCCGCAATTAATTGAACCACGAGAGGTAATGAAAGTAAAGTATTGCGTAAATTACGACGCAGATACATTCACATATCATAGGAATTGTCATATCGAATCGAATAAGACAATGTTTTTGCATCTACTGCTCATATTACTACACAATTAATCATGACATACTTATGCAAAGTAAAACGTGTGCATTGTCAAACAGCTAATGAAACGTAGTTAAAGTTTTTAATAAAGTTAGAAGTTAAAAGAATGAACTTACCGTTTAGTCAGTGTGTAAATGCAAACTGCTTTGAGCAGCTCTGCTGCTGATAAAACGGCCGATGGCGGCGCCACTTTCTGGAGATGGGAGCATTCGGTTGCAGTTTATTTATAGCTGCTTTCCAATTATATTTTCCAAATAGTCAGCATTTATATCCTTTGTACATACGTTTGTATACATACATATGCTTTTAAAAACATGATTAAAAAAATAATAGCAGTTCTTTGGTTAGTTTGAATTATGAGACTTTCAGTGCAGTAATGAAATTAACCCATTTTTGAGTTAATGTCATTAACAGCAAACATAAAATGTTAAGGTTAATGCAATAAGTATATCAAAGCTGCCATTAATTGAGTATAAAGTAAAAGTGGTTTAGATCGTTTTGCTATAACCTTTACGACAGGTGTACTTTCTACTAATGTCATTAGCTCATAAAATAGGCAGCTCATTTTATTAATTCACTGAAGTTTCAAATGAAAACCATATTATTTGCATTTAAACATGGAAAATTACTTAAGTGAACATCTTCAGTCCAAGTATAGCTCAATAAAAAAAAATGGGAGATTTATGATTAAGATTGCAAGAACAACTAATGAACATTTATCTGATCCCATTTAGTTGTATGAAGTTCATAGCTGTGTAATGCGTTTTAGCAAATGATTTTTCTTCAATCTAAATTTAATAAATATTAATTCAACAGAGAAATTTGCCACACAGCTGCAATGGTAATGAACAGACACACCCTCAAATTCTCCAAGGATACAATCACCGAGGTGTGTAAGCAACCTGCAGTGATATAAGATTACTATTTAAGCTACGCCTCCGAGCGTATGGATTCATTTCAGTAAATACTGCTGAAACATAAGAAAGACGATTTACAAAAACAGAAAGGAAATATATTTTTGAGAGGTAAAGAGTTCAACCTTAAATGGAATTAGAGGAAAAATTGGCAATCATTTGAAGAAAAACAAAATTTAGACTCCATCATGGACAGATTGCAACCAACGAACTTTTGTTTCCATCAAGAGTTTTAGCTCAATGGTTCTATGCTTGGCTACTGATTTTTTCTAAAATTGTTCTATTTTGCACCAGTATTAATAACGTATATAAAGTTTTAGTGTTTGTGTAACTGAATCAGGCAAAAGTTATCAAATTCTTCATCAGTAGCAATGAACAAAAAAGAAATCGGTCACGTGATTGCAGAAGAGAAATTTTGAAATTGTTCCAATTTGTAACTGGGAACGTCTACGGCTGCATTGTAAAACCACCACATTTAAGAGGATCCCACAATACTCAACCATAGTTAATGTATAAAAACACTATGTAGATAAAAAAAAAAGTAGAAAATCTTGTTTCCTGAAAAAAATGTTTTCGAAAAATATGCACACATTTGAAATTCTAGTGAATCCGATGCATAATTTTTAAAAACGGAGAAGATTGGAAAATTATTCCGCACATAGAACGTGGGAACTGGGTAACTAATTTCGTTCAAGAGCTAAAGAGATGTATATCTTGTAACAATTATTTCAACGCAAACCTTTAAAATACCGTTTCGGCAAGTAGTCACATAATTACAGAAAAAAAATTGCTCGTTCATTTCATTTTTCATTAACCAAGACATCCCCAAGCTATCCAATACTCAAGATTTCAAAATCGACTTCTGAGACGTTCGTTTTGGTCTTTTGGGTGTATTTAATAGTTTTCACTCAAAACTCTAACAGCATACTCGCATTACTCATAGCAGCTTTACCTCAACAGAGGAAAGATGAACCCAATTTTAAAACAGTGCATATCAGTCTAATATCAGAACATAAGTCGGAAACAATAAACACTCTTCCTGATCAAAAATACACGAAATTTGATTTAATCTCCTTCAAAGTAGTGTGCTTGGCGAGCAATACACTTATCCAAACGTTGTCTCCATGATTGGAAGCATTTTTGGAAGGCATCTTTCAGAAGAGTTTTCAGATGCTTTGACGTGACCCTCTCAGTGTCAACGATGGTGTCAAAACGTTTTCCTTTAAGCACAGTTTTAATTTTTGGAAAGAGCCTGAAGTCGCGTGGTGCTAAATCTGGTGAGTATAGTGGATATGGACCGATAGGAACACTTTTTTCGGCTAAAAACTCGCAAAACACTATCTTCCTTTGGTTCATCACTCAAAAGTCTGGGAACGTCTGGGAATTTCTTCCTCTTTTGTCTCATTTGCAATTCATCAGTTACAATGCTTTGAACGGGGAGAGATGTTGAGGTCTTCCGGTAGCTCTTAAACAGCGATTCGTATGTTTAGACGAATCATTGTTTCCACTTTTTGCACATTTTCTTCTGTTTTTGAGGTTACTGGACGTCCCGTACGCTGCTCGTCTTCAACAGTATCATTTCCGTGTTTAAAACGGTCATACCCCTTGTACACTGTCTTCAGAGTTACCTCATTATCACCGCGCAAAAATTTTAACATTTCGTGAGCTCTTTTGCAACTTAAAGCAAATCTTAATGTTAACGCGTTGTTCAAAATCCATGCTGTGCGATAGACACGATAAAATCAACCTCAATCTAGCGGCTCTGGGAGCTGATTGACAACTTCGAACGTGCTACAAATTGTTACTGCTAGTCTCAGATGATCACCCTACTGGACAAGTCACAGCATATGGATGTAGCTTCAGCAGTTGTTGCTATAAAAATTCATTCACCGTACTTTTTGATCACACCTCGTAAAAAATATTATTTTAATCAGTTGTTATTTTTGTGTACATTTAGTTAAATACCTACTACGAAATTCTAACCCAGCATAACGATGCTATACGTTGCTGAAAGTTAAGCGGTAGTAATAAACCAATAATTATGAATTAGAATGAAACTGCTTCTTAAATATTGTTGAACTTTATAAAATATTCTGTACTTCAGCAAAAATGGCAGCTGTGTGAGGAAAGATGTAAGATTTATTTCAAATTATAAAAATACAAAACTTAATTTAAATAAAATTCAGAGAATAAATTTAGAAAGACGCAACCAAAAATTGAAAAATCCGACGAAAGGCAATATCTGAATTATTGCTGCTACGTTGCCACAAAATAGTATCGATAATGGTAAAAACTTTGAGTGATCTTTTATTCGAAAAGCAAATAAAAACCAAGCAGTAATGATGGTTGCTCAACATATTTACACGTAAATAATTTACATACTTTCAACAAAAAGTATCTGCCGTAAAAGTAATAAACTTAAAAATGATAATAACAGTAAATAAATAACTAAAACATCTTTCTCAATCAGACCTTTTTTTAGTGCAGAAATAGATGTTAACACACAGTTTAGACTTACGTAGTTCATATGTTTTTACAATTAGAGAACTGAAAAAAAAAATTTAAAATAAACTTTTAATACTTTTTGAGGCCATTGTTTGAACTAATATCATTTTAAAACTCGCTTTTTATGAGAGGGATGAGCTGTAAAACAAAATTTTTCAAACCTTCCACGTGCAAAGTGGCACTGACTCTGTCTACCCCATCAGTGTTCGAGGCCGTGCAAGTATAGTTTCCGACGTCGTCTGCCGTCAAGCTGTCGATGACGTAGTCGGATCGTTTGGGGGAGGGGTTTACCGGCCTACGAGCAGGTGGACGTCCATTCAGCGTCCATTCGAAATGTACGGGAGTACGACCCCCGCTTCAGAATGCACACAATATCCAGGTTGTCCCCCAGACCCAAATCATTCGGGATGAGGATTGGATGCAAGATAGGAACCTCCGTCTGACCTAGAAAAGAAAGAAAACGTTCAGTTTTTTTTTTTTTTTTTTAAGAAAAAGGCAATTTTTATAAGGAAGAACAAATTTCAAATAAAATCGCAGTTAACATTTCATTTCATTGAGATTTTCAGTGCACAGACGAGTCGGTAAGACATTGTTTTTATTACTTGATTTAATGACAATAAAACAATCACACACACACACATATGCCATTAATTACGGTGAAATAATGCCGCGATAAAGTCCATCAAAAGCAAACGTGTCCTCACCTGATTTTACTTTGAACTGGTTATTAACACCGTTAAATCAATCATAAAAAAAATATTTGGTTCTCTAGTATGATGAAGGCATCAAATGAAATCAACACTAAAAAAAATCAATTATTTGCAATACGTTGGATTGTTAAACAAATGCATAGACAAGGTCAAATAAGTTTATGTCGAATTTTTTTTTCATTACAAATTTACTATCAAGCTAATTAAGTAGTTCAACCAATCATTTAAAAATTAAGGTTACTACAAATGACCCAATTAACTCTAGTTCAGCTACATTTTATTTTTTAATAAAATAACTTTTCTTCGATTTATTTTGCCTTTATTCAAACATCTAAAATAAAAAATACATTTTTAAAATAGATTAATTCCTAATTTGTGCAATAAGTATTTAATCAATAACTAAAAGTTTTAACTCTGACACTATAAAATATTGTCTCACGTTGAAAACACGTTCTATTTATACAAGAAAAACACTTTTAGTATTCTTACCATTTTGTACAGAGAAGACCAAAGTGAAGTAGAAAATAAAACATATTTCCAACCAATATTTGATGCAAGAATATCCCATTTTGTTCTTCTACTGCCGATGTCTTCTAAGAAGACAAATAAAACACTTGAAATGGTCTTTATGAGAGAAAATACATAAATTATAACAATAATAATTCTTTGAATTTGCTAAGACATATTGAACTTTTCTCAAATAATGAGTACTTGCTTTGAAGAATTAGGTATTAAGACTGTCATAAGGAATGGACTTTTTAACCGTTTTAAAAATTCAGAACTTCCGAAAGTTTTATAGTTGATTTGAAAATTTGAAATTATTGAACTGATTTCTGTGTCAAAAATCATTTCTCAAAACTCAGAACTTTTTCCGATTGTGGAAGCTTTTCCCATTCTGTAATCACACTTTTCGTTTCCAAAATTGTTTACGTATTGGTTATGAACAACGTCTATACTCTTTTTAATGTGGAGAATTAAGAGAAATTTACTTCTTAATAAAATACACAAAAGTACATCTAGTTTTGATAAAACACGATTTGTAACTTTGTAGATTTATAAATTTCTGAAATTTTTAGACTGAAAACATTTTTGATGACAAATTCGTTCTCACGCTTTTAGTTGCATTTTCGGAAATAACGGACACAGTAAGTAACCCGTGCGGGTCTCAAATACAGAGTAATCCAAAAATCAGCATACTTTTTAAAACCATTAATTATTGAAGTATTTGCAATAAAATGATGGGATTTGCACAGGAATACTCAAAACACAATAAGCTTTTGCTTAGAAAGAACAAAAAAAGTTTCATAAAAGTTTCATTTTTGACTGAAATGTGGTACTAGTGTTTTAAGTAGAATACAATTCTATTATTGCGGGAAAGAAGCAAACAAGTTCATTGCGGAATATCTAGACTATTAAAATGTTATTTTTATATTGCTTTAAGAAACACTTTTGCACTAGCAGTTTTTCAAGGTTCCAGATATTGAATTGAAAGGGAATTTCGATAACGTTTTATGTCTAATTCATGTGTTTAGGAATGATGCCATTGCAAAATAAAGCTTGAAAACAAAAACTTTTGCAAAAATGAAAACTCTGCAAGAAAAGCCTCAAATGTCTCCAGATCTTACACCTTGTGACTTCTGGTTGTGGGGCTATTTAAAGTTCCGTGTGTAAAGAGATCGGCCTACTTCTGAGGTAAAATAAACTACACGACACCAAATGTCAGTAAAGGCCACTGAAATGCATTTTAACGCCGTAATGGCAGGGTGTTTTCCATCGCCTGATGGCTGTCATTCTCAATAATGGAAAACACATTCAATATCTGCAATGTTGAAACATTTGATTAAAATGAGCTCTTTAAAATGTTACTCCATTAATTCCTCTCCAGTGGTACCTTTTGGTCAAAAAAGTAGCTGGTGTAAAATTTATATATATATATATATATATATATATATA
Source organism: Uloborus diversus (assembly GCF_026930045.1). Lineage (NCBI taxonomy): Eukaryota > Metazoa > Arthropoda > Arachnida > Araneae > Uloboridae > Uloborus > Uloborus diversus. The sequence goes on along the minus strand of NC_072732.1, from coordinate 183,687,799 downwards.
TATATATATATATATATATATATATATATATATATATATATATATATATATATATATATATATATATATATTAGGGTGGTCCTTATTTATGTGGGAAAAAAAAATTCGGAATTCAGCAAGTGACGCCCCCTAGTTTTGTGACACTATAATAAAAAGTAACGTGTGCAAAATTTGAACTCGATCGGTCAATAATAACACGTGTCCCTAGGCCGTTGAACTTTAACACTTTTGATAATTTTCCCACAAATCTTCCGAGTTTTCACTTCAGACCCAGTACATCGTTTCTCCTAGGTTTGCAAAATATTTTTACAGTGAGGTAGCACTAAAATTAACCTTTTTAATTACTTTATATCATCTAAAGAGTTTACGTTGAATAAGAATGAAATAATGCTTTAGAAACTTTCCTTAATCGTACGCTTTTACGTACGGACCGTACGTTACAGACCGTACTTAATCGTACGGTTTGTAAAATAAATAAATGGCTTTGTGACTCATATTTGGTAAATTAGTTGTGAAATTCTTCGATTAATTGTGCTCCTCTTTCAGTTGTATCATTCAGAATTTTCAGTATTTTAGCAATATCTCTTCCCTTTAAATAGCTTAAACGTTTTGCCGTGAATCAGGATCATATAGGAAAAAATCTTTTCGTATTTGCAACTTTTCAAACAATTTTATTGACTCGTAATTGATTCTATAAAGAGGAAGATCTTTACTAAGAAAGTATTGTTACAAATTCTGTAAATAGTAATTATTGTAGGAACGTAACCTGTAAATAGCTTCCCGTAATGAATATACAACCCCTTTTTCATTCGGCTAAAGTATACGACCCCTATTTTCTTTCTTTTCATTGATAACGGTCTACTACTTTACAGAAGCGTGTGGAATATTTGAGAAATTTCTTTTCGGTGTATTTAAGCCGTTAGCGATGGATAAACAGTTAGTTTCGATTGATATTTCGAACTGATAGCATTTTGCTCTGTTTATAGCAAGGCATTTCGCTGTGTTGTTTTCGTATTTGGAAGTAAATACGTGTGTAAACGTTGAGTTTACGGTGTTGTGTGATAATTGCTTAATTGCTGATGAATAATTTAGCAGTTGTTGAAGATCTTTCCTGTACATAGTGTAAATAAATTTCCTGTGTTTTTATCAAGAACTGTGTCTTCATTTAAAGAAAGTGGAAGTCGCACCGAATCCGTTACAATTTGGCGCCCAACGTGGGACTTCTTCTGGACTTTCTTGGAGTAAGTGTGACTTTGGACATTTTTTCATAAAGACTTTTTTTGAATTAGGACTTTATTTTTTATGGTGATTACTCGCGCAATGGATGAACAATTAAAACAACTTCTTGACGCAATCACCTCTGTGAAGAGTGATATGGCTGCTAATCAAGAACAATTAAAAAGTGACTTGACTGCAAGTTTTACAGCTAATCAAGAACAATTAAAAAGTGACTTGACTGCAAGTTTTACAGCTAATCAACAACAATTAAAAAATGATATGGCAGCTAATCAAGAACAATTAAAAAATGATATGGCAGCTAATCAAGAACAATTAAAGAATGATATGGCGGCTAATCAAAACCAATTGAAAAGTGATTTAACGGTGCTGAAAAATGACCTAGTTTCTAACCAAGAGGAAATTAAAAACGATCTTACTTCGGTAAAGACTGTGATGGAAAATAAATTTAATGAGATAGAGCATGGAGTTGATGCTATTGAAGGAAAGTTTGAGGCAGTTGAAGGCCGATTCATCGCAGTGGAAAATAAAATCGATGAGAAATTTGAAGAAAAATTAAGTTCCGTTGAAGGCCGATGCAATGCTGTAGAAAATAAACTGGAAGAAGAAGATAGAAAATTTCATCAACTTAAAGAAGACATCTTTAAAGACCTGGAAAGGAGATTGGCGACCGCGGAAAGCAGCTCTGTACAGTTTGGCGCTCCCACATCGGTTGCTCGACCGTCCATTAAACTTGCCACCTTTGATGGGAAAACTTCGTGGCAGGTTTACAAAACTCAGTTCATGATAGTGGCGGAAGCGAACGGATGGGACTCTGCTACCAAGGCCTGCCATCTTGCAGCATCCCTGAGAGGTGATGCAGCGGACATTCTTCAGACCCTTCCGGACGGCCAGCGCCTGGATTTCGCCGCCCTCACATCTGCGTTGGAGCTTCGCTTCGGTGAGAAGTGCCAGAAAGATTTCAGCCGACTCCAGTTGAAGTCCCGTTTCCAGAAAACCGGGGAAACCCTGCAAGAGCTCGCGGCGGACAACGAGAGACTGTCTCATCTTGCTTTTTGCGACTGTCCTGCGGATGTTCGGGACAACCTGGCACTCAACTACTACATCGACGGGGTTCGAGATCCGGAAATCCAGAAAGCTCTACGGATGGCGGATGTCAAAGACCTGAATTCTGCTGTTGTGTATGCGATGAAGTTGGAGGCCACCCAGCAAGCAACCCGTGTGGATCGCCATCCCATCCGAACTCTGGAAGCTGATGAGTCTGATTCCAGGTCGTCCCACCTCGCTGAACTCGAGAGACAACTCGGTGACTTGGCAAGACATCTGAGCAGCATAACAGCCCAAAAGAAACAAGAGCAGAAGTGCTGGAAATGCGGTAGTGAAGGACACCTGCGAAGGAGTTGTCCGGCTCGCCAAGCTACGCGAGGGAAGGAAATCACCACCACCAGAGCTCTGCTGATTTCCTCTTCTAGTAGTGGCAGTGATGGACTTTTCATTTACGCCCATGTAAATGGGAATCCTTGCAAACTGATTGTCGACACTGGAGCCAATGTGACAATCGTTAGGACAGATGTGGCTCGTGAATTTGGATTGAAACTGCTGTGGACATCGCCACGCGTAAGTCTCCAGACTGTGACAGGTGACAAAATCGAGATTGACGGTAAAGTGGACTTGGAAATAGTGTTTGGGAATGCCACCTACCATCATACGGCATTCGTCGCTGATATCACGGACCCCTTCATTCTCGGATTGGACTTTTTGAAGAAATATGACTTCACTCTCGACTTCAAGACTAATGAGCTGCACTCGATGAGAGAGGACATAGCCGTTTTCCCTGCAGAAAGTGATGTAAAATCCGCTCATCAAATAATAGCCCACACAGATTTATCGATTCCCTCAAGGTCAGAATCATTAATACCTGGCTCCCTTGAAGAAAGCAATAGTTTTCGATTTGGACTCATTGAATACCCTAACCTAAGCAATAGCCTAAAAGGAGTGCTGGTAGCATCTACGCTTGTGGACCTTTCTAAGGATGTGATTCCTGTTAGAGTCGCCAACGTGAGTGAAAGGCCAAGGAATATCCGAAAAGGTGAAGTGTTGGCAACTTGTACTCCAGTAAACTGCATCATTAGAAGAATCAATTCCCCCGAGACTGTGTCTTCCGAGTCCTTGACATCGAAGTTAATTGGGAGTGCACCCTTATCGAAAGATCAAAGAACTGCTGCGGAACAATTGGTGGATGACTTCAAGCATCTGTTTTCATCTACATCGGAGGATGTTGGCCGTACGAATTTAACGCAGCATAGGATCTACACTGGAGAACACCCCCCTATTAAACAGCATCCAAGACGACTACCGTTCGCCAAGAAGGAAGAGGTTGAGATCCTCCTGAAAGAGATGAAGGAGAATGATGTAATCGAACCCTCATCCAGTCCTTGGGCCTCTCCCATCGTCTTGGTCCGAAAGAAAGATGGCTCCACCAGATTTTGTGTCGATTACCGACGGCTGAATGAAATCACCAAGAAAGACAGTTACCCTCTTCCACGGATAGACGACACCTTAGACACTCTTTCCGGACACAAGTGGTTTTCGACCCTGGACTTGAAGAGCGGCTACTGGCAGGTTGAGATACACCCTGATGACCGAGAAAAGACAGCATTTACAACTGGACAAGGCTTATGGCAGTTTAAAGTGATGCCCTTCGGCCTCTGCAATGCACCAGCTACGTTCGAGCGTCTTATGGAGACAGTGTTAAGAGGACTTTCCTACGAATCCTGTCTGGTCTACTTAGACGATATTATCATCGTGGGACGCAGTTTCGAAGAACATCTGGCAAATCTTAGGAAGGTGCTGCAAAAGCTTAAGGAAGCCAATCTGAAGTTAAGCCCGTCCAAATGTAATTTGTTCCGCCGGGAAGTGAACTACCTTGGTCACATCATCTCTTCTGAAGGTGTACAAACCGATCCAGAAAAGGTGTCTGCTGTCAAGAGTTGGAGTCGTCCCGAAAACATCCATCAGCTGCGAAGTTTCCTGGGGCTCTGCACCTACTACAGGAAGTTTGTAAAGGGTTTTTCCAACATTGCACGACCTTTGCATAAGCTGACGGAGAGCAAGCAAAAGTTCGAATGGTCCAAAGAATGCGAAGATGCATTTCTACGACTGAAGGAGGCTTTAACATCAACGCCTATCCTCGCCTATCCTCAGCCTGAAAAATCCTTCATCCTGGACACTGATGCGAGCAACGAGGGCATCGGAGCTGTTTTATCCCAAGAAATTGACGGAAATGAACATGTCATCGCTTACTGGAGCAAATGCTTATCAAAGTCGGAGCGAAATTACTGCGTCACCAGAAAGGAGTTACTGGCCATAGTGAAAGCTGTAGAACACTTCCATCATTACCTCTACGGCCGAAAATTTCTGCTTCGGACAGATCATGCCTCATTAACTTGGCTTTTGAACTTCAAAAATCCGGAAGGCCAGATAGCCAGATGGATACAGCGGCTCCAGGAATATGACATGGAGATCAAGCATCGAAAAGGGTTATCTCACGGTAATGCTGACGCTTTATCAAGGAGACCCTGTCCTGAGAACTGCCACTATTGTTCCAGAATCGAGAAACAGTATGGAACGACTAGCCCTACCGCCTATCAGGTGACAGTGACTCCAACATCATCAGAACCTGATCCATGGAGTGATGACCAAGTTCGAAAAGATCAACTTGAAGACCCCGACATAAAACCAATTTTAGAGTTCATGGAAAGTGACAGTCGACGCCCTAGCTGGCAGGACGTTTCCATCTTCAGTCCTGCAACAAAAAGATACTGGGCTTTATGGAACTCACTCCATTTACGGAACGGCGTGCTACACCGGAAATGGGAATCTGACGACGGTAAAACATCTAGGTGGCAGTTACTACTTCCCCGATCAAGGATTTCAGATGTTTTGAAAGAAATACATAGTAGTGCGACTGGAGGACATTTTGGTGTCTTGAAAACCCTCAACAAAGTTCGGGAGCGCTTCTTCTGGAGTAAGGCGAAGGATGACGTGGAGAAGTGGTGCGATTCTTGTGACGCCTGTGCTGCTCGTAAAGGACCGAAGAAGAGAAGCAGAGGGAAGCTACATCTGTACAACGTTGGAGCTCCTTTCGAACGAATTGGGATCGACATCCTGGGTCCTCTACCAAAACCTGCTGATGGGAACAAATACATTCTTGTTTCCATCGACTACTTCACCAAATGGCCGGAAGCATATCCCATTCCAGATCAAGAGGCTACCACCGTAGCAGAGACTCTAGTCCAACATTGGATCTCGAGATATGGAACACCTTTGCAGATTCATTCCGATCAAGGGAGGAATTTCATCTCTGCTGTGTTTAAGGGCCTATGTCAAATTCTTGGAATTGAGAAAACTAGGACAACACCACTACACCCACAATCGGACGGCATGGTGGAGAGATTTAACCGCACAATCCTAAATAATCTCTCGCTTATGGTATCCAGAAATCAACAGGATTGGGACAAGAAGCTACCTTTGTTCCTGCTGGCCTACCGCAGTGCTGTCCACGAGACTACCGGATATGCCCCATCTCAGATGCTCTTCGGACGAGAGCTTCGGCTACCTTGTGATCTCGTCTTCGGTCGTCCTCCTGATGCGCCTTCATCGCCTGAGGAGTACATCCAGGATCTCCAGACCCGGTTGGAAGACGTTCATAACTTCGCACGAGAGCGAATCAACATCGCGGCGGAGAAGATGAAGACCCGATACGACACAAGGTCTACTGGACATGAATTCAACGAAGGCGACAAGGTTTGGTTATGGAATCCCATCCGACGGAAAGGTCTTTCACCCAAATTGCAGTCGCATTGGGATGGACCCTACAAAGTCGTTAACCGACTAAATGACGTCGTAGTGAGGATCCAAAAATCACCTAATGCAAAACCTAGGGTTGTACATTATGATCGGTTAGCCCCATACTATGGCCATAGTTCATGAGTATTACGTAAACAACCATGGTTGATAACATAAAAGTTGTAGATAATTTTTGCTTTTAATGTTTAGTAATATTTCTTGTTATTATTGTGTTTTCTGTATCTGTTAGTTATTAATTAATGTGTATATTTGTAAACTTGTGATAGAAGTTTGGCACCCTTTCTGGGGATTGTACTGCCCGGGACGTGCAGTCCTTAGGAAGGGGGCAAAGTTACAAATTCTGTAAATAGTAATTATTGTAGGAACGTAACCTGTAAATAGCTTCCCGTAATGAATATACAACCCCTTTTTCATTCGGCTAAAGTATACGACCCCTATTTTCTTTCTTTTCATTGATAACGGTCTACTACTTTACAGAAGCGTGTGGAATATTTGAGAAATTTCTTTTCGGTGTATTTAAGCCGTTAGCGATGGATAAACAGTTAGTTTCGATTGATATTTCGAACTGATAGCATTTTGCTCTGTTTATAGCGAGGCATTTCGCTGTGTTGTTTTCGTATTTGGAAGTAAATACGTGTGTAAACGTTGAGTTTACGGTGTTGTGTGATAATTGCTTAATTGCTGATGAATAATTTAGCAGTTGTTGAAGATCTTTCCTGTACATAGTGTAAATAAATTTCCTGTGTTTTTATCAAGAACTGTGTCTTCATTTCAAGAAAGTGGAAGTCGCACCGAATCCGTTACAGTATTCTAAATCATCTACTGTTATCTGAAATTTGTTAAACAGTCATCAGATACGTCTTCCTTACCACAAGCATTTTTTGGACTAGTCTTTTCCTATCTTCAAAGTTAATTCCTTCATCCAATACGGACAAAGCTACTAGTTTATCCCCTAAATACCATAAGTGATTTATGAATTTTCCAATCACTGCTTCTGCTGCATGTTTGTCGTCATTTTCTACGCTGCTAGTTTTTCAGACATATTATATTATTCAAAGGAGCCTCGATTGGGTTACTGCGAAAGACCATATATTCATACAGCATTTAATTGTAAAACAGCTTTGTAAGAAAGCATTGAAGGGCTTTCTTTTCATGTAAGGTCAATTTAAATTGTTTCCTAAACATAAAAATTTTCAAACAAAAATTCCTTTTGCCACCCATGTGGCTCAGGGATAAGCTCCAGGTTGCCGAAAACATATCCCTGTAGGAGGAAATTCGTCAGGAAATATTATTACAAGTTATGAGAATTCTCTGTAATCTTTCTCAATTCCGCTTTTTACGAACAATAATATGTCATCCCCTTCGTCTTTTAGAATTTGAGTGGTATGTGTACTTGATTGAAATGATATAAGTTCTGAATGATGGAGATCTTTCCACAAAATTTTGAAGCGCTTAAATAATTGAATATCTTATCTAGAACTAAGAAAGGCAAGAACTTCTTTAAGGACACACTCTGCAGTACGATTTCAAGTGCATGATGATGGCAATCCAAATGTAATATATCACCGTTCAGTTTTTGCTCTAAAAAATTGCATGCACAATTTTACGGTTGGTATTGCAGGTCGTTGTATCAAACATTACAGCTAGAACAGTTAGCAATAAAGAGTTATATCATCTAAGATATCATATACAACTGAAGAAATATCTAAGGAATTCCGAGTAGCTGTTCAATATTAGGACCTGAAGTTATCACGGTAATCCTGTCGGCGTTCTTTTTCCAGTTACATCTGGATTTAGCTTTGTATCCCAGTGAATAACTACAAAATTTAAATTTAAATTCATGAAATTTAATTTTACCTCTCAAAGATTTTCTTTTGCTCTCTTGAGGAATGTACGATTGATCACTAGGTCATTTGGATTTAAATTTACTGCATCTACATAGACTGCAAATAAATGAACAACATCTTTATCCCTAATATGACATTTTTCTAACAGTGATGAAAGGCGAGCAGATATCAAGAGTTGTCAAGCTTTTTTGCATTGTGGTACACCAGCTGTAGATACCTCTCGAAGATTTTCTTTTGCTCTCTTAAGGAATGTACGATTGATCACTAGGTCATTTGGATTTAAATTTACTGCATCTACATAGGCTGTAAATAAATGAACAACATCTTTATCCCTAATATGGTATTTGTCTAACAATGATGAAAGGCAAGCAGATATCAATAGTTGTCAAGCTTTTTTGCATTGTGGTAGACCAGCTGTAGAAAACAAAATTTCAACAGATTGTTTAGATACCCCTGTCGGTATCAAAATCTTGTGAATCGCAAGAATTGGATGATAATAAAGGACTATGTACTGAAATAGAAGAAAAATAGTTTAAAGAATAGATTTCTACATTGGATTTCTTCCATTCTGATATGGATATATTTTTTTAAATTTATATTTTAGCTATGGAAAATACAGTATATTTTTTATGTTAGCAGTAATCGAGGATTTTTCGAAATTTATATTTTAAAAATTAAAACTTGCATAAGCATTTAGGTATGTTTATAGTATGTTTATATCTAAAGAACAGCGAATTAAAATATAATTGCAATTACTTATATTAATAGCATTGAAATCTTGCGACTCTATTTGACACATCTATTACATACACAGGGAATTTTGTAAATCAACACCCTCAAAGCCTGGAGGAGGCAATTTGTTGTTGTCAAAGATCGTTCATTAATGGCCTAGGTCATTCATTAATGGACTGTAGAATTCCTTGAGTCCATCTTGATGAGAAGAAACGTTCCCCTGCCGCTTGGTTGGAACAAGCGCAGAAGAGCGGTACGCTTGACTCAAGGCCATTGGTGTACATTTTATTCTCTGTAACATGTTAAATTTTACAAAATGAAAGCTAGAGAATGGTCGATCTGGAAGTAGCAGCACCTATTGAGGTTCAAAATTACTTTAAATATAAAACGTTAGAATATTTTTACACAAAAATGAGAAAAATCTGCAATTTTTTCTTCGAAACTCAAAAAAGGGGGCCCTAGGGGCACGTGTTAATATTCATGGATTGACTTTAAATTTTGCAAGGATCATTTATTTGTACAATGGAACAAATTGAGGGGGCGTCGCATAAAATATCTACAACTTCAAAAATAAGGACCACCCTAATATATATATATATATATATATATATATATATATACATTTCACTATAAAAAAACTACCCCGTGTTTCCGAGAATTTCTGTACGAACCGCATCGTTTTGTTGCGAACAGCTCAATAATTATAAGGTTTTAAAAAGTCTTCTGACTTTTGGATTCCCTTGTAGATCTAATCCAGTAGAGAAGAAACATTTTGAAAATTTTGAACTGTCAACCGCTTTTATTTTCTACCCTAAACTTTACTAAAAATAATGATAAATTGTTTCTGACTGAGATTCTTTAAATGCAGATACCAAAATAATTTGAATATTTGTTTGGCCCATTTTTTGAAAGCTATAAAGATGAAGTAGAAAAAATCAGTCATCGAAAATACAAATTAAATACATATTTTGGAAATTATACTCTTTTTTTGGTGACATCATAAACTAGCAACAATTTGGTACCAAATTTGTGATGCCAATCCTTGGGTCAGTTAAGGATGTTCCGAAAGAACACCATGTTGAACCATTTTCGAGATTTCTATCGATAATATCTGTAAAACATTCTTTTCTGCATGGGTCCGCAGCATTGAAAGAGGTCTTCTTACAAAAGTTCTTTCTGACTAATTCGATTAATAATTAATACTGTATTCGCAATTGTATCAGGAAGCATTTAAATGCAAATTATAATTCCTAGTGACACTATAGTTCATTTTATAAATCTTTCCAGATTTTTACAATAATTATTCGTTCGAAGTTTGCTTCGCTCAAATTAGTTGCACATGATTTAGCACATGATATCCCTGTTTATCTGTGGCCGACAGCGTTATATTGTGCTTTTCAATGATAAATATTGGAAATTTCTATAGAGCTGACATCATTAATACTTATTCATAAATACTGAAAATTTTAGAAATCTGTATTTTCTTGTGAACATGAATGCATTTTAATTTTAATTTTAATTTTTTTTTTAGATCAACTTTAAAAATTTAGTTGTGCAGTTATCTTCTTAAACAATTTAAATGAATAGTCTCTGTTGTAGCAGTCAAAGAAAGGTAGATTTTATAATTTAGTCTAATTTAAGGACAGTGAATACATTTTTGCTTAATAAAAATTTGGAATTTCATTTGTCATTGGGAGTATTAGTTTTAGTTTTATTGACAAGAAGACTCTTTATCAAGATGTTGCTTTTTATAACTTTGACGAAGCTTATAATTGATATGAGTTGATATTTGAATTGTTTTCATAGTAAGTATTTCGGCTAAAAAGTTTTCAGTTCTTCCTTTCTTTTATTTATTTATTTATATTGAAAGACATAATAAACATAAAATACATTTGTCACAATCTATAGTTCTTTAAAAAATTAATGTACGTTGAACAAGTTTTTGAACGCAATATTGGTTAAAGTAATCTAATGTATTCAGAGCTATTTAAAAAAAAAAGAGTGCTAAAGAAACAAACAAAATGAATGTGAAAACCAGTACCGCAATATATGATGTAAACAAGAACGTTTTTCTATTGTTTTAAGCATGATCTTTAGTTTGAACAAAAATGATGAGAATATTAAAATTCTAATTTAAGTCACTAAACCGAATAATACTCAAGAAAAATGAACAATGTTTAAGCGTAATGGACTTACCGTTTTACCAGACGACGGACACAAGCTGACTTGAAAAGCAACTCCAGTGCTATCAAAAACAGCCGAGTGTGGCGCCATTTGCTGGAGAGAAGACTATACGGTTGCAGTTACAAGCAAGTATCTTTAAAACATTACTTCGAGCTGTACTGTTTGCTGTAATTAACTGTTACTTAAATGCTGTTATTTTTTATGCAGCCGTCACTAGTTTTAGACAGGAAACATAATTGGTATTTTCGGACATTTTAAAAGCATTTTTTAACAAGAAGCAAATAAGTCCAAATTTGTAATTAAATATTTGTTAAGTATTCAAGATTGCATTCCACACTTAAGTCACAAAAGCATATAGAACATTTCATTGAACTCATCACGTATCTCCATTCATAATATATAACAGAAGCTTTTAACTTGTCCCAATATAAATTAAAACATTAGTGTTTCTTTTCTGACTTACAGCAAAAAACAAACTAATAAAAAAGGAAGGAAAAAGTTTAAAAAAAAAAGAAAGAGAAGAAAAAAACAAGAAACTTTTAATTGACTCAAATTCCTCAGTTCAAAAATTTGAAAACCTGCCAATATCGGAGGCTTTTCAAGTGCATTGATTGTTACAGATTTTTTTGACACAAAAATTAGTAATATCCCGTAGCTTCATAATTTTATGATGTGAGATGTTGTTCAGATCCCCAACGTTAGCATTTATGCTAGGATAAGCGATTGTATAGAGCTATTGTGCAGAAAACAAGCCTCAGAATTAGTATAGCGTTTGTTTGACAGCATTTGGTGCATAATTGATTAGTATCGTCATGTCAGTCCTGCAATATGTTTCAAGAAATTGCGGATACAACAACGATTAAATTATATTTTTGTGAAACCGTCTGTTTCTTCCGACACATATAAACAAATAGATACTTCTGAATAAGAAATACTTTACTAAATACAAGAATGTTAAAAACCATATCAGTGTCGACCCGATAATTTACAGACTCACCAGTCTAGTCAGTTTCCTGAATCTTCGTACTCGTTACTTCAAGAAACATTAATTCCCTAATTTATTGATTCTTTTTTAAAAAAGGAAATGAATGAAAGAGAATACAGCCAATTTTCAAGCTTCTTCCGTTCGCCCAGATGTTTATACAGATCAAAAAAACAAAAACGCATACTGCATGGAATCAGTCGTTTGAAAGCGTTACCCTTCAACGTGTAGTGTAGCACTGACTCTGTCTACCCCCGTCCGCATTGGAAGCGGTGCACGTGTAATTGCCCACGTCGTCTGCAGTAAGACTGTCGATGACATAATTGGAACGCTTTGGGGATGGACTGGCTGATACACGTGGGGGTGGACGGCCATTCAACGTCCATTCGAAACGGACCGGGGGACGACCCCGCTTTAGAATGCACAGGAATTCCAAATTGTCACCCAGCCCCAAGTCATTCGGGATGAGGATTGGGTGTAAGATGGGAGGTTCCATCTGGCCTGTAAAAGAGAAAAAATAAAGAGATTAACGATTTATGATTTCACAGGATGTTTTGTCTGAATAAGATCTACGAATTTATAAACAATTCAGCTATAACTTTCATTTTAACTAAAATTTTTACCGGATTAGAGCTTATAGATTGTTTATATTTGATTTAGTGGTATTAATTGCAATTAAGATGAGTTAAGTTCAAGAAAATTATGTTTTATGTATCGATAGTGTAACTGAACTGTAGTAAAGGAAGCACTAGAGAAATTCTTTCTTGATTCACGGACATTTTACTGCAGCAGAGCTACTGGGATATAACTGTTATTTGATAATTTTTTTCCCAGTGAGTTGAAAAAATTTTCTTATCCAACGAAAGCTTTTGTCGGCTGACTTTCATCCAAAAGTTCACACATTTTTGCATTGAAAAGGAGGTTTTCTGAATTTCCGAAACACGTGCCAACAATCAGTGTTAGTCTGTACATTTTAAGCGTCGTGTTTTCCTTCTGTTACAGAAATTAATATTTAAATTACAGATATTTAGTAGTAACTACTACTAAAATGATTCTGAAGAAAGGAAAAACTGCAAAAACTCTCTTCCAGGCAAAAAAAAAAAAAAAAAAAAAACAATACTGGCACCTTTTTAATTTTTTTATTGTATTAAGATTTCATTATCACTTTGCTTAACGAAAAAACTTCCTTAATTTTAACAGCTAAATTTATCTTATCAGTGTTTAATAAACTGTACTTTCATTTGAAAGTGAACTGTTTCTTATTGACATTAATTTGTCTCCAGGCAAACATTAAAAAATATTAAAATAATGATATTTTCATAAACATTGATTTTTGTTTGTTTCTTATTCCATATATATATATATATATATATATATATATATATATATATATATATATATATATATATATATATATATATATATATATAATATAATGATCAAAATTGATATAAAATATTCTACATTTAAACAGCGCAATGTTGCAGCTAAAGTAGTTAAATGTATTGAAAATATAGTAAAGTGTGTAGTTTCACATACACGGGTAGCACAGAAAAAAGTGTATGTAACAAAAAGATAAACAAAAATAACAACAACAAAAATGAACATGGAACGTTAAAAAAATAAACTAGGAACATTGAAAACAAGAATTGATGAAATCATGGGTATTAAACTGCTGCTACGTTTACGAAGAGCTGGAGCAGCTGGCATATTAAATATTCTGCAAGGTTTCTGTGCGGGTCAGTATCATACATGCAGCAAAATTGATTAGAAGTAAAAGTATATGTATTTGAATTTACGAACTAATATGTGTAGCTACTTATAAGGCTTAATATAGAAGGCAGGAAAATTATCAAACGTTATATATGTTTATTTTTTGGGTATATGCAATAAATTTTATATATGTAAATAGTATGCTTATTAGTAATATGCTGTCATGTATTACCAACCCCCCAGCTCTGACCTGCAAAATAAAAAGAAAAATTACATACCACATGATTTCAAACATTTCGTCGACAACAATGTCTATGTCTAGGTATCCATTTGCCAGAGACGAAAATCCGATGCCACGCCAATCAAACAGGTCGCTGGGGCAGGGCATCCAAAAAGCACCTTCCTGTCGAAAGGATTTCAGCACTCTTTATCATCAAAGTTACCCAGTTACACTGTTGCCAAATCGCAGTTGTTTGGGTGGAAACTAAATCTGTCCTTGTTGAAGAAAAGATTTCTTGAACAAATTAAGATAATAAAATGTGAAATTGGCAGGATAAAAATTGTAATAGTAGAGATTTGCAGCAAATTTGAAGATTTGTTTATTAAATTGAGAATTGTTGCTACAAATTTTAAAGAATCTGCTTAGCTGTCCAATTATAATATTAATGAAGATCTTTTTATGTAAATTACTGTACCAATGTGGCATACTTTTTGTGTAAAAATTGAAGTTATCTTTTTTATCATAGATATCTGTAATAAGGTTAGAATCAACAATTTTGAAAGAAATGTCCAGAAAAACGGCAGACAGAGAGTTGTCATTGGCTTTAGTGAGCTTTAGATTTTGTGGATAGATTAAAGGGAAAATGTCATCCATACTTTTGTTGAAGATAAGGATGTCATCTATATACCTGAAAATATCATGTTTTTTATTATACTGTACTGTGTATTTGAATTCATAGAAAAAGAGATACAGATTAGCAGCTGTGCTGGAATAGTTGGTGCCCATGCCAATTCCATGTATTTGTTTAAAAATAAAGTTGTTGAAAGACACAAAATTGTTAAAGAAACAGAAATGACAAAGACTATTGAAAAAATTCCTGTCGATGCCCAATTCCTCACCAATGCAAAATATGTCAAAAAGTTTTAACAAAGTTGTATATAAATCTTCGATGGGAATGTTGCAGAACAGATTCTCAAAGTCAAATGTGTAAATTGATTTAGGTGTGCGTTGTAGATTTTTAATGATTTCGAAACTGTTGTCAATGCACCAGAAATAGCTCGTATGCATAAATTTGACCTTCAGAAAATCATAAATTTTTTTCAAAATAAACTGTAATTGGATGTTGATATTTTTTCCAAAACTTTTTGTAGTAGAACAAATGAAACGAAATTTAACTGGTGATTTGTGGAATTTGGGCGTCATAAATATGAAAGGCAGGTTTTGACAATTTGAAATTGTAAAACTGTATGAAAAATTCGATTTGCAAAGTTTATTGTATGCAATAAACTGTTTAATAATCACGTCTGTAGAAAGATTCGATTTTTCGTAATAAAGAGACGAGTTAAGTTCTTGTAAGACTTGTTTAACGTAGAAATGTTTGCAAATGATGCCATAATTATTGGCAGCTTTATCAATTGGAACAAAGACAAAGAATTTTTTTAAATTGTTGATGTATTCGATTTCATCTTTTTTCAAATTTTGATATTGGTGTTCTGCGTTGTTAATTTGTTTAGCTAAAAAAGTTTTAAATTCAATGGTTAATAGATCTTTCCATTCTTGGAATGCTTCAAAAGGTATTGCGTGCGAGTATGCAACTTTTTTAATGAATCGAAGAATGTTAACTTTAAAAATATGAACTGCTTTACTGAATTTGCAAGTGCTGTTGAGTCTAAATTTTGCACCGAGATTCATTAAATATCTGACATTTGTGTTTTTTATAATATGTAAATTACCAGTAATTACGTGCTTGTGATCAGCATCGACAAATTCCTTAAAATTGTCCTGACTGCATAAACATGGAAAATCATCAGCAGTATGCGAAAAAGCAACATCACGGTAATTGTAAATATTTTTGCAAAAAGGCTTGCAATACTTAAAGGCAGTTATGATTTGTTTATTTTTTAGTGTTGAGTCTAAATTTTGCACCGAGATTCATTAAATATCTGACATTTGTGTTTTTTATAATATGTAAATTACCAGTAATTACGTGCTTGTGATCAGCATCGACAAATTCCTTAAAATTGTCCTGATTGCATAAACATGGAAAATCATCAGCAGTATGCGAAAAAGCAACATCACGGTAATTGTAAATACAGTTTACAATTACCGTGATGTTGCTTTACCGTTCGTTGCATTACCGACAATTACCGTTCGAATTTTTCATACAGTTTTACAATTTCAAATTGTCAAAACCTGCCTTTCATATTTATGACGCCCAAATTCCACAAATCACCAGTTAAATTTCGTTTCATTTGTTCTACTACAAAAAGTTTTGGAAAAAATATCAACATCCAATTACAGTTTATTTTGAAAAAAATTTATGATTTTCTGAAGGTCAAATTTATGCATACGAGCTATTTCTGGTGCATTGACAACAGTTTCGAAATCATTAAAAATCTACAACGCACACCTAAATCAATTTACACATTTGACTTTGAGAATCTGTTCTGCAACATTCCCATCGAAGATTTATATACAACTTTGTTAAAACTTTTTGACATATTTTGCATTGGTGAGGAATTGGGCATCGACAGGAATTTTTTCAATAGTCTTTGTCATTTCTGTTTCTTTAACAATTTTGTGTCTTTCAACAACTTTATTTTTAAACAAATACATGGAATTGGCATGGGCACCAACTATTCCAGCACAGCTGCTAATCTGTATCTCTTTTTCTATGAATTTAAATACACAGTACAGTATAATAAAAAACATGATATTTTCAGGTATATAGATGACATCCTTATCTTCAACAAAAGTATGGATGACATTTTCCCTTTAATCTATCCACAAAATCTAAAGCTCACTAAAGCCAATGACAACTCTCTGTCTGCCGTTTTTCTGGACATTTCTTTCAAAATTGTTGATTCTAACCTTATTACAGATATCTATGATAAAAAAGATAACTTCAATTTTTACACAAAAAGTATGCCACATTGGTACAGTAATTTACATAAAAAGATCTTCATTAATATTATAATTGGACAGCTAAGCAGATTCTTTAAAATTTGTAGCAACAATTCTCAATTTAATAAACAAATCTTCAAATTTGCTGCAAATCTCTACTATTACAATTTTTATCCTGCCAATTTCACATTTTATTATCTTAATTTGTTCAAGAAATCTTTTCTTCAACAAGGACAGATTTAGTTTCCACCCAAACAACTGCGATTTGGCAACAGTGTAACTGGGTAACTTTGATGATAAAGAGTGCTGAAATCCTTTCGACAGGAAGGTGCTTTTTGGATGCCCTGCCCCAGCGACCTGTTTGATTGGCGTGGCATCGGATTTTCGTCTCTGGCAAATGGATACCTAGACATAGACATTGTTGTCGACGAAATGTTTGAAATCATGTGGTATGTAATTTTTCTTTTTATTTTGCAGGTCAGAGCTGGGGGGGTTGGTAATACATGACAGCATATTACTAATAAGCATACTATTTACATATATAAAATTTATTGCATATACCCAAAAAATAAACATATATAACGTTTGATAATTTTCCTGCCTTCTATATTAAGCCTTATAAGTAGCTACACATATTAGTTCGTAAATTCAAATACATATACTTTTACTTCTAATCAATTTTGCTGCATGTATGATACTGACCCGCACAGAAACCTTGCAGAATATTTAATATGCCAGCTGCTCCAGCTCTTCGTAAACGTAGCAGCAGTTTAATACCCATGATTTCATCAATTCTTGTTTTCAATGTTCCTAGTTTATTTTTTTAACGTTCCATGTTCATTTTTGTTGTTGTTATTTTTGTTTATCTTTTTGTTACATACACTTTTTTCTGTGCTACCCGCGTATGTGAAACTACACACTTTACTATATATATATATATATATATATATATATATATATATATATATATATATATATATATATATATATATATATATATATATATATATATATATATATATATACGCAGTGTACATAAATGTACACATGCCTCGTATATAAAGCATTTTTTTCTATACAACATTCAAAATTCGTTTTTCAATCAACAAAGTAAAACCATTTCTTCTGATGATGTAAAATATCTCATATTGAAAATCTATTTAGTTGAAGAAAAATACTTTAGGAATTCTTACTATTTTCTGCTGGGGAAATCAGCGTAACGAAGAAAATTAAACATGTTTCCAGCAAATATCCAGTGAAACAACTTTCCATTCCTACTGCCAGGTAAGACGCTTTAGTGGATATTTTCTAAGAAAATAAAAACACATCAACATTTTTCACTACAATGTAAAATAATTTTAGAACACTATAAATCTGTTTGAGATGGAGAAAAAGTTCCACACTTAAACATTACTTTCTATAAAGAAAAGGGGTACGAATTTTCTCATTTTAAATTCGTTTGAAGGCGCAAACATTTTCCGATATTTGTAGTTGATTTGAACATTTGTGAACTTCTAATTGTTTTTAATTCCTCTGAATAGAATTTTTAACTTTCAAAGGTCTTTTTCCGACTGCCTACTTTTAATGTTTTTCACTTATTTTCCAATTGATCACACTTTTAGGTGATTTCCTGGAATTGCTCCAATGCAAGCATAAATTAGTTTTAACCTTGAATGAATTTATTATAATTAGACATAGGCTTGTTGAACGCACTAAATCGTCACATGGATTTGTTTTCTCTTTTAAATCTTACTTAATATTTTAGTCAAAACATTTTAAATAAAATTCTGGAAATGAAGACACCAAAACACACCGCATTTGTTTGGTCAAGTGCTTTAAAACTATATAGAGTAAGCAGTAGAATACTTTCAAAAAAAAAAAAAAAACACGTTAGTTGTAATTTTATTTTATTATGTTTTAAAATGTACTTGAAATGTCGGCTCTGCAAAACATGTTTCGTGATCCCCCCGACCCCCCCTCTCCCGTATTAAACACAAAATTCATATTTTGTACTAATTTCAGCATGATGAAATTATTGATAATTGTAAAAGTACGTATCATAAACTATGAATGAGACTACCAAAATGTAACACTACATTATATTCACAAGGACTCTTTTATGTTGTCATTTTAAACAAATATGGGGGAAAAGATTGAAATTGTAATTTAAATTATGGAATTTGAAACAATCAATTGACACAATAAGTTAAAACATAAATACTAATTTGGCTGGAATGGACTTACCGTTTTAACAGACGATGAACGCAAGCTGACTTGGAAGCAGCTTCAATGTTATCAAAAACAGCCGAGTGCGGCGCCACTTGATGGATAGAAGAATATACGGTTGCAGTTAGAATCGAGTTTTTCGAAAATGCTATTTCGATCTACTCCGTTCACTGAAATAAACTGTTAGTCAAAAGCTCCTACTTTTTGTTTAGAGCCGACATTAGATAGAAAAATGACTACTAAATTTAAATATTTTTGAAACTATTCACTAAAAAAATAAAGAACATTTCCAGTTTATATAAAAGTAAACGCAAAGAAATCAAAACTTTTCCAAGCGTTTATTTTGTTTTCATTCACAGCAAAAAGAAAAATTGTAAAATCACGCAGATACAACGGTAAATCGAGAGAAATAATATCATATTGTTTTCACAACAGAATATCCTGCCTCAAACATATGAAACAACTTTCAAATTAATTAAACTAAAGAAAATGATAACCAGATACAGAGAAATCGTGAAGTTTAGTAAAGCTGAGAGTTAAACATTATACGCAAACTTGTTTAAAACTTTTTTTTCCCATGAATATTAAATATATTTCGTTAGGCCTGTAGCTTCGCATTTCATGTCTGCAATATCAACCCAATAAACGACTCAGATCAAGTCCCTTGCTGATCAGCGAAAATTTGTCTATTGGCATATTAAAAGCTGTTAACTTTCAAACAACAAAGTAGGGAGACAATTCGTAAAATTTGAGTAAGAAAAATCCTGTTCAAAAGTAGGAGGATTAAACAAACATTTAAAGAAGAATTAAAGAAATAAATTTTCATGTAACTTTACTTTGACAAGAACAAAACATTTTTAAATTGCAGCTGTGACTAACTGATCACAAATGTTGTGACTGAATTGAAATAAAGAATTTAAGATAGTTTCTGTATTGATTGATTTCTTTCTAATTTAATATTGCAAACTTCTACTGAAGTTAGAACAGCATAATCATACACAACTTTCGCAGAAGTTTATGATCGAATTAATGTAAATGCAATTAAGAATTGTAATTAGAAATGTATAGAATTCTTTTAAAAAAATCGGTAATTACATTCTGTCACAAAATATGTGTACACTTCAAACTGAGCGGATTTCTTTCCGCTCGACTGCTGAACAACTTATGAGAAAGTAATATATTTCGCTTTTCTTTGGTATCAAAATCTTTCTTGTGATCTACACGGGTGAAAAAACTATACTACGTCGAGTAGATACTATGGGGAAATTTTTACTCCAAAAACTTTAAGTATCATTACTCGATTTCCATAGATGTATGACCACCGCGAATGGCGATGCACGAAGAAACACGTCTAGGTACAGAGTCAATAAGAGTGCGGATGGTGTCCTGAGGGAGAACTTTCCATTCCCTTTCCACCATTTGCCATTGGTTAAGAGCCGAAATAGCAAGATTATTATAACATTATACTTAATTTTACCACAATGGTGGCACTATTTTAATTAAAATTTAAATGAACGAGTCAAATATGCTGCATCATCCCGTAATTTAAGAACAACTGACCTACAATTTACGTAAACTTAACCTGGCACCATTGTGAAGGCTACGCAGATCCTGATCACAGCATTACGACTCTGCTAATTCAGATGATTGTTCAAACCATAGAAACTTATGCAGTCAACAAGTCTGGACTTTCTAGGTATTTGTTTGGTAGTATTTGGTGTATTTCAGAAACACCACGTCGCGTGTTAACAACAGGATTTCTAAAAAATGATGGACACATTAAAAGTACAATAATATTGCTACTTTTGCAAAAGTTTCAGTTTCTTTTAATACAATAAACAAATGGATTTTTTTCCCTGAATAAAAAGTTTAAATATTTTTCAGTTACCAGTCCTGTAATTTATACAAAGCAATTAATCTAAACTATATTTATTAATATTTGTGACTTATTTCCTTTAATGCTTAGAATTTTAAGAAAAATAATTTCTGCGCAAAAAACATAAATGTTTCTTTAGTGTACGAAAAAGCATAGAATACATATAATTTTCGAACTTCTTTCTGTCGTCAATTTGGTGATTCGAGTGAAGAAAAACAATAATAATTAAAGAAGTATTATAAAATTTTTCAAATAAAAGGTGGAGGGATTCAGCCACTTGAAGCGTTACCTTCAACGTGTAATGCAGCACTGACTCTGTCTACCCCGTCCGCATTGGAAGCGGTGCACGTGTAATTGCCCACGTCCTCTGCAGTAAGACTGTCGATGACATAATTGGAACGCTTTGGGGATGGACTGGCTGATACACGTGGGGGTGGACGGCCATTCAACGTCCATTCGAAACGGACAGGGGGACGACCCCGCTTTAGAATGCACAGGAATTCCAAGTTGTCACCCAAACTCAAATCACTCGGGATAAAAATTGGATGTAAGATAGGAGGATCCATCTGACCTGCAAAAGATATAAAGAAGATCGTTTGATTCGTGGTAGCAGAAAATAGTAGAGTCACAGGCGGTAGTTAAGCACGGATGAAAAATGTTAATTTCCGGAAGCAAATCTGAATTGGAGAAATAGGGGATCCAAAAAGGACCTTTTTCTCAAATTCTTATTTCGAGAGTGATAGACAAAGGAGCCGCATGTCCCCTTACATTCTTTATACAGGGCACATTTTTGCCAGATCATGCTGCGGGCCCGCTTGAAGTTTTGTGCATTTTACGTTTAAAAAGTAGTTTTATCTTGTTTTTCTCCAACCGGCACTTTTTCCACCCATCTTCTATTACTGTTGTACCGTCTTGCTTTCCCCATGTGGGACCTTGAAGTGTTGAAAAATCATTACAAGGAACCCTAAATTTGAAAATCTGCCACTAATAGAGAAGCTGCATTTTGCTGCAAAGAGAGAATGTGAGCGATGTATTTGCCGATCCGTGCTTAAGTTTCGGAAGTGAACCTACTTTAAATGCAGGGAATGGAATGAAACCTTGGAGTTATGTAATACTCTTTCGCACCGTAATACTTTCTGTACACTGTAATACTGTAATACTTTCTCTGAAGTGTATTATATTTATGTCTAGCATTGACATCCCCCCTCCCTTTTTTTTCCTTTTTGAGTGTGTCCGTGTCTGAATATAAATCATACCTAAATTCTGGCAATCTTTTGGCGTGGTGAACATAATCCCTTCCTTTTTTGTTTATATTATTTTTAGGTGAGTGTATACTGACATGTCTTTTAAAAAAATTTGAAAATAGAGAAGAGAAGTAGAGAAAATATTCTAAGTAAACACTACAATTCAATGGTCGGAATTTCAAAATTAATTCCAACAGCTATAATACTAAGAAATAATATAAATTAATTATAAGGGAATTTTTACCATTTTTTTCCATCGTAAAGGAATTATCGTAATCGGAAAAAAAAATCACTCAAATTTCGACCTAAATTCCCATTTTGCTCGACCCCGAATCAATGTTGAGTTGCTTGTTTGCATGTGCTTATGTACCTAAGATGGACGGCCGAATCATACATTTTGACGATCCCCGAGTTAATTACCACGAGTTTTCTCGTGGCATCTGTATGTGCGTATCTATGTACGTATGTATCTCGCGTAACTCAAGAACGGTATGCAGTAGAAATTTGAAATTTAGTATGTTGACTTCGAGTAGAGTCCCGCTTTTTTTGGGGGGGGGGAGCGGCTGGGGGGACAAATAGGTTTAATTTTTAATGCGGACTTAAATAACGTTATAATTTAGCGACTACTTGGTAATACATCGCTAAGCTTTTAGTCGTCGAATTTTTGTTTGAAATTTAGAATAATTACTTGAAAGACAAAAATATCGTTTCTGAAACTAAAACTTATTACGTTACGAGTAGAAAAAAATTACTAAGCATTCTTACCACTTATTACCATGCAGGTCAGGACTAAATAGAAGATAAAACATATTTCCTCCAGAAAATATCTGATATGAACACATTCCATTCTGCACTTCCGATTTCGTACGTGCAGCTATAGTAGTAGAACCTACAAAAGCATTTACGTTAGCAAAATAAAGGAAATCAGATTTAAATATAGAGCTTGAGAGAAAGTGTAAAGTTGCAGTTTTCTTTTTAAAAAAATCTAATATTCATAAGAGTGAGAATATGCTGACAAAATATTAGGAAACCTGGTTTGATCACTAACCACCGAGAAAAGGAAACATTTTTCAAGCGAAATTGTTACGTTAAAACAAAAGATGAATTTTTTGAAGTTTCTTTACGCTTTTACTGCCTGAAAATTTCAACCACGAAAAATTTACTTCCAGCGATTAAGATGTTATAAAATTTTCCTTCCTTTTCGTATCAAAATATAGATATTTTCTTCGAAAATATAAAGGATTTTTTTCAATCGGAAGACGGTTCCTACCTTATCATGTTTTTTTTTTACTGTAAGAATTTCCAAAGAACCAGTTACTACATGTTTTTTCAGTATTCCCCGTTGGCTAGTTTTTGCTCTCCAAAATCATTTGGCATTTGTAGGAGAGACCGGGTAAAGTTGACGAGCTTTAAATCCGCGAGCTTTAAATTTCAAGTGTGTGTGCTTCCAGAACTGAGAATCCTATAAACAAACAATCGTCTTATTACTATTCGACAAAAGTGAGAGGGAGAACATGTCTTCTTTTTTGTTGGAAAGTTATTCTTTTTTTTTAAAATTTGTGCGCAAAAGTAAACTTTTATGGTTTGTTTCTTCAACTTTTGTATAGGGTGTTTAAGTAATTATATCATCTTAAACTAGATATGACTGCGTTCTTTGAATAGATGGCATGCTTTTATTTAACAGAATGTTACTTATATTCGAAGTTGATTTTTCACCGTTTTTGAGTTAACATAATAAATAGCATTGATTGACTCAAGTTGGTACATCACATTTGTGTCAAGATTATATCGCGTAGTAATTGAACACAAGTTTTAAGTGTTTTTTTCTCCCAGAAATGCTTAAAAATGACAAAAAAAAAAAAAAAACTCACATTTCAAAAAAAATCAACGCAAATTAATTGCAAAGTTAACCAACTTGACGCACGTTGGGGATAGCTCATGCATTTTCACAAAAGTTTTAAAGATCTTTTACTATGAAATAAATTATGTTAACAAAGGTGTTGAAATCATTAGATGATAAGAAAATAGTAATAGCATTACAGGAAATTTTATTTTGGTACGTGACATTAGTAACACAAATCAAAATTCAAAATGTGCATCTGTTATATCCGGTCTCTCCTAAGCAAAATCGTGTGAATATTTTCCGGAATGATTTAATCATAGTTATAATACAGTTAGAATCGGCCGTAGACTCAATGTACAAAAAATAGTAAACTTCGGGGTATATTTAAGTGGCTTGTGTTTTTTTTTAATTTTTTATTCCATAATAAATTTTGTTAACATTTCAAATTTGTACATTTAGTTGAAATTTCTAACATTACAACTGTATAATAATTAATTGTATGTTTATGTTTTGAAGTACGATAATAAGGATCAGAAGACCCTGATTTACAACTGTAAACTTATTGAGATAACCTTTAAAAAAAAAGGATGGGAAAATTCATATTGGGGTTAAGTTTTGTGTGAAAGAAAGTAACTTTTGTTCCTCATTTGAAAGCTGATGTATTTCTTAATATTTATGAAATAAAATTTGATGCACAAATTATGTTAAATACTCTCTATAAAGTATGTGGAGATGAGCATGGAAACAAGTTTCATAAAATTGCACCAATCATGCAAGCATGAGTAATTTTAGTCAAACCCTGTCATTTCCTCAACAGTTTACCATCGATTAAGTTATTTTTGTTTTTATAACAATGTATCGCTAAAGAAAACTAATTCATTAGAAGATTCAATGCGTTTAATAATTCAAACAATAATCTTCGAAACAAGTCGAACAGTATGAATTACTGCTCCTGTACGAATGATTACATCTCTAAGATAATTTTGCTTTATAGTAGAAGCTATAAATTATGTTTTATACAAAGAATCTGAAATAAGTAAAATGTATGTAACATTATATAATTTGAAAATGCTAAAGAATTTAATGATTCAGAAAAAAAAATGTCGGGCTAAGAGAATGGGCTTACCATTTCATTAGATGGTGAACACAAATAGAATCGAGCGCAGCTTCAGTCTTTCCAAAAAGTGCCCGTTGTGGCGCCACTTGCTGGAGAAGGGAACACACAGTCGCAGTTACAAAAAGGCGTCCTCAAAAAATGCTATTTAAATGTGCGTCAAGTATTGGAATCAATGTTTAGCAACATTATGTTGCTTTTCATGTTGAGATGATATTTTCACTGGAAAAATTATCATTAAAAATAAAACTATTTCGAAAGATTTAAGGACTTAAGAAATACGAGGTCTTGTTCAGTAAATGCACATTTAGTTTTCAAATTGTTTCTTTGCTCTAAAACTGACATTTTCATCCATGATGATTCAAACTTTAAGAGTAGGGTCACTACTCCTTCTACGTAAACAAGACATAATGCAACACTTACATTAAGTTGAAAAGACTGAGTATTTTATTATCCTAGAAAATGAATTAAAAGAGAAGGAAAACAGATGAACTTTTTCAAACTAATAAATGCAATACAAGTTCCGTACAGTATAAAAGCGCACGTGTAATATATTTTTCAAAACCTTATGGTACTGGAGTAAAGTAGCGTAGACTATGCAGAAATCATTCTGCTTAATTTTTCATTTTACTTCTGCTTGAAGAAAATCTGTCCGTGTCACACATTTGAGTAAAACATATCTGCAGTACCACACTGAATTGTGTTAATACGAACGGTTTTGGTTGGAAAAACCATAGGGGCAAAACAATGTCACTGTTTCGTCCTTACGATTTTTTGATGTAAAGCCTTTTAAACACGAAGTAAATCATATGTACCCTTCACCATGATCAGTAAGTCCCTAACACCCAACTATGGAAAAGTATCCCAGCGCAAAGCAATGTGGGAGAGCTGGAAGATAATAAAACTAAAAGGTTGCATATGAAATTTCTTCCAATGCTTTTCGAAATTTGTGAATGCCGGAATGGCCCTGCAATAAAAAATAACTGTATAAGATCTTTGATCATGAATCTAGTTAAAAAAATTAGTCAGTCATGTGACTGAGACAGAAGTGAAAACTTAAAACTACAAAATGTATTTGGTATGTTTGTGCGTGTGTGTGTGGTGTGTATTTAATTTTCATTTAAAATTAATTGTAGTTTCAAAAATTCAAATTTTATAAATTGTAGATTCAAAATATCAGCTACAGTCTAGTTTTTGCACTTATCATCAATCCGAGCATCAATTACATCCATTTTGGTTGGTCTAATTCAGTTCGTTTTTTAGTAAATATTGATGCAAGTATAGCGAATGTTTGAAAATAAATTCTTAGTTTGTGTCATAAGTTTTCTATGCATAAAAATAATAAACAATACACATACTGAACTTTTCACGTAGTCAATGTACTGTATTACCCCTCTTTAGCCGATGTGCCGATAAGAGCCGACATGCCGTGAGATTGACCAGCATGCCAGGAAATTCGCATTTTCAGGCATGCCAGATAATTCGAGGTTCATTAAAAAAATCGAATTTAATTTTTTTAAATGTGATTTAAATAAAAAAAAATTTTATTTTTTCAAATTCCTTTTTTTTCATTCATATTCAATATCATGCTTTTTTTTACTCCCTGATCATCATCAATATTATCATTATTCAAAAACTGATACAATAGGTTTATGGTAACTAAAATAGGAAATAAAAAACTTTGATTCGAATCTATTTAAATATCTTTTACAGACTGGATCAACTGCAGTTTCATATCTCGTAGTGCTAAGATTGAAATCATTGGACATCATTAAATAAAATTCTCTATTTAAAAATTCAATTAATGGTAGATTTTTATCATCTGCAAAGTTGATGTTGAAACCCCTACTCAAAATCTTTGGCAAATCATCAAAGCTCTTCCCAATTTTATCTTGAATTAATGCAAAAGCGTCTTCAGAATAAGTAAATAAATTTTCATGCAGAAATTCTTGTATTTTGCTTGAAGACTTACCCGGTGAAATATAAACCGCAACCTTTATAATTAGCTGTCAATTTTTAGAGTGGAAACGGCAAACACAATGTCTCACCGATATCAGGAACATTGTTTTTTCTCATCTCAAAAAATACTCAGCGCACCTAAAGAAATTTTCATTTCAAGAATATTATAGAAGGGTGAGGATCGAACACACACACGATGGATAGTTTCTTCTGTTCTTGAGACTGACGCGTTACCGATCGCGCCACTGGGCCTCGCAATCTTAACGAAAAAAATCACACATAAACGAGCAGTGAGAAATCGCGCATGTGCTGCAGTAGAAGTGTTGGTGAGGTGACGTTTTTTCTGTGTCATGAAGTGGATGGTTTTTTCCCGCTTCAAAAATGCTCAACGCGCCTAAAGAAGTTTTCACTTCAAATGTATTGTGCAAACCATGCCGTAAGTTTAAATACCACGCGTTTTTGACAAAGTTGCGACTTTTCCAAAAATGTACTTAAATCACGATACGTTCTCTAATTTATGAATTAGTTTTTATGACACTTTTAGCAATAGTAAAATATAATACATTTTGGGCATTACTGGAGAAAATGAGAAAAGTTTACATAAATATCGAATAACGTTTCAAAACTATACGAAAACCATCCTTTCTGCGGTTGGTTTGAATTTTTGCGCAAACGAGGTACTCCTCTTTATGGTGTTAACGGAAAGTTCACAAATAAAAGAAATAAAATACGCAATGCTTTTCCTTGTGTAAAATACTTTCTTACTGAATGTTATTGCTCTTATTCTAAGTTAACTCGAACAGTGTGTAAAATTAAGTCAATAGTAATTGTTGAATACTCACATTGTTATATCTTCGCAAACTTTTAATTATTATAATGGACTGCAGTTCTTGCTTCAGCAGAATCAAAAGAAAAAAAAATAACATAAAGGTTTTTGGGTAACAAACATGAGTGCAATTGTAACACATGAAAAGATTGGGATGCATTTTAAACTCTCTCTCTGTCTCTTCCCTTCTTTGCATGCTTAGGTGAAGACACGATATCAAATATTATCTGCAGAACTTTGCTTAAGATGCATAAGCATGTTCTTAAATGTTGGTATTCAAATGGGTTATAATGAGAAAATTAAACGGGAAAACAAAAGTTTCTTTTTCCAATGTTAACGTTATAGTGGCAATGCAATCTCTGTCGCTGATCTTCTGTGCACGCGTGTTATACTATACCAAAGTTGTCGAAGATTTTACGGTTTGAGTACAGTCCGTACTTTGTTGGTATAGAATAATACCCGATGTGAATCTTTCGAAAACCATTATTGGTTTTACATAAATTAACTAATGCACCTAGATGTTACTGAAGTCCAACCTCTTAAGACCATGGCTTTTTTTTTTAATTAAGAGGAAAATAGATTCTGTCATCGATCATGGAACAAATTAGTGATTTTCTCCCAGAAGTTCTTTATGCAGGCAATTGCCTACTGATAGCTAACCGTTTGTAGATAGCCCATGGTTCCATCGATAGTCCATGAACACGTCAACGAATGAATCAACATGTTGCTGATCGCATTTTAGTTGGTTGCCTTTTGTTTGATGACTAAAAGTTTCGGACATGTAGATCCCAGAAGGCCATAACTTGTTCATGGTGTTATGAAGCAAAAATGGATTAAGAGAGACGTTGCTTTTACTGTGAAAACAATAGCGAAAGCTTACTACGAATTTTGTTCCCTTCGCCAGAACTTAGCGTAATAGTTACCTTCGACATGAAGGGTGACACTGACTCTATCCACCCCGTCCGCATTGGAAGCGATGCAAGTATAATTTCCAATATCATCCGCTGAGAGCTTGTCGATGGCATACACGGAACGTTTCGGAGAAGGACTGGCTGGAATTCGCGGAGGCGGACGCCCATTGATTGTCCAGTCGAATTGGACGGGCAGTCTTCCCCTCTTCAGACTGCAGAAGATATCGAGGCTGTCTCCCAAGCCTAAGTCGCCCGGAATGAGGATTGGGTGCAAGATTGGAGCTTCTTTTTGGCCTATGTAAAAGAAACATAGATGGTAGTTTATACATTAAAAAACACTGACTGCAAAGATGTGTTTCGGGATGAAAAGGAATTCCTTGTATAAAATTGCGAGGCTCGAAGCAGAGGAAATAAATTGATATTTTTAAAATGTGAAGTTTACTACTTTAAAAGGAATTTCTTGTTGCCCCGAAACGCTTCAGTAACTCTGATTTTCTCATTTATTGTTCCGTCACAAAGAAAAACGATTCATATCTAAGTTTTTTAGATGTTAAAGCTATTATTGTAATTGTTATTATAATAATTATTATTTTTATTATTATTATCTTATTATCATAACTTGATTGCTTTTTCCATAATGGTATAGGAAAACTAGATGCATCTTTTCGATTTTTACCCGCTTTTTGTTGTTCCCCCATAAAATTAAAGAGGAATAACGCGCTCCTTCGTATTAACTATTAATAATAGTATATATTAGTTGAAACCATTCTACTGTGCGTTTTGCTAAGCATGTGTCAACATTTTTTTAAAAATATTCCTTTGGTTTTAATGCTTTAATATAAATACATTTATTGCAACGTGATGTCAGACCACAAAAAAATAATTGTAAGATAAATTACCAATATCAATGATATCTTTTTCGCCTTTTCAGAAATTTTAAATATACGAGTATTTTTTTGGTCAAAGATCTTCGTAGTAATCGGTATTAAAAAGGTTCCTGCTTTTAATAATCTTTTTATTTCCGAACTTAAGAATACACGGAACATTTCAGCCCCATTATCCATGGGAGGAGTGCTTCAGTTCCTGAAAGCAATTGTTACATTATTTCGAACTGATTTAACGCGTGAAGTAATTTCACAATTTCCGGATCTTTAAAAATTAAAAAGACCAACTGGTATTATTTGTAATTACTCAATATATCTTTTCTAAAATTGCAACTTTTTTCTTCTTCTTTCCTGCCACTGCGTAATTGTTTTTCCACTGACTACAGGGTAAATACTTGCTATCACTTAATTGTATAATGCTGTTGATGAATAAAGTAAATTAGCTATCTGGCAAGCTAAACAGCTGAACTCTGTCCAGGTCAAGGCATGTATCAGATGATACTCATCTCCGTTTCGTTAAGCTTAGCGAACGCGGAGGCAAATGACCATAGCTTAGAAACACTCACAATTTCGAAGAGTAAGCTACTATTAATCCATGTAGTGATCTAAGTATTAATTTCATCAATCTATTTATTCATTTTGTTTATCATTTTTTTCCTTCCATTATTGTGTTTTAAATATATTTTTTAAATTTATTTATCGTAGCTATCGTAGCAGAAGGAAGATATATTCTTCAATTTATTTTCACGCGCATCAGAAAGCTGAGATCCGGAAAAAGACAATATTATCTGGTTTAACTCATATAAAATTGAAATTTTTATGCAGGTAAGAGAAGAATCTATGAGAATGGTTTCTTTTAAACACATTTTGTTTTTCGCTAATTATTAAATACGCAACAACCAGACTTTTGAGTACATGATAGTAAAGCTTTCCGGCATCAAAGTATAACTGAACATTAAAAGAACATGACAAGCTAGGCATGCAAAACGACTTGTATCTACTCACCATTTCCAAACCCAAACAACAAGCTGATGTCAAAAATCACTAAAACTCTAAGAATGCATGTACTGGTTCTGTGTCTCATTTCTTATCCTTCTTGATACCTGTGAAGCATTTTTTAAAGTAAAATAAATCTATATGTAATTAAGAAGACGAGATAGATCAAAACATAGGAGGAAAATTAATAATATATTAATGCATTAAATCTATTGACTAAAACTACAATCATATAAAAGGAGGAAATAGAAGTTTCAAGTAATTTGAAGCTATGTTTATTTTATAGCTGTTTGATTAAAGTAAAAATGATATTGAGCAAGTGAAAAATCTATTTGACTCTAATAAATGTCCCGTGAAATTAACAGTTTTCAACTGTAGCTGTGTTGGTTGCATAAAATCGTAGGAATATTGTGAGTTTCCACAATAATTGAATTTTTTAACCACCTCTTACAGCTTTCCGCTTTTTCTTTTGCACGGCGAAAACTATTGCCAGTTCAAACCATTTAATAAAATTGCACGCGATCTTTTTTTTTTTCTGAGTGACGAGCTAACAGCAGTCATATTGCACAAAACTGCACTCTTAATGCACAATAGGAGTCTCCAGGCCATAAAAAAGAACTTTAAAGTGTTTAATTGTTTTGGATAATGAATAAATATTTAACCACAAAGTGCTGAAAGAATCTTGTCTCGAATTATTACTTAACTACAACGTTTACTCCCAAAAGGTTAAAAGCAGGACTGAGGAGTCGGAGTCGGACTGATTTTGGGGTAAAAGAGTCGGAGTCGGAGTCGTTAGAAAACATACCGACTCCGACTCTGACTCCGGGCTTCTTTTTTTCTTTCCTTTTCACTGACTCTCCTTGCATTTTTTAAAAACTGACTACCAATTGGTTCGATTACATGTATAAAAAGATATTGATGAGAAAATAACTGCCATTATGGCAATCAGCTAGCTTGAGTGCTTACCGAACTCAAGCAATCGCTTTCCAATAAAAATAGAAATATAGTGTTTTGTTCGATCTCAGTTGTAAAATAGTAAAAGAAACGTAACAAATTACTAAAGTAGAGGCCCGTAGCTAAGGTTGAAATGTTTAAGGGAGATCGGCAAATTCAAAGAAGTTCTGGCACGAAAGCACGAATCAAAAAGATTCGATGAAATAATCTAATGTTTTTTTCTTTATAAAGACTATTTCTATAAGCTTGGTTCTCACTAAAAAGTATGGAACAAAATAAGTGAAAATGATTTCTTGATTACAACACTTAATAATTGCAGTTAATCTTAAAATCTTCATATTAAGGTTAATTCTAAAGCAGTCAATAAAATTTAAATTAAAAATTTTGCGAAGAAGAAATATAGGTATAGTAAAAGCTATTCGTACAAATTTGCATACCGCCGCATTTTGTGTAAAACTAGTTCCTGACGTATATGTTCCCTATTGTCATTGAAATTTTATTGATGAAATATAATTTAAAATATATTCGCGAAAATTTTCAGAATTCAAATATTTATATTTTTTATAAACTCTGAAATTAACTTTGGGTGTCATCTATCAGATGGGTGTCACCCGGGGCAAACCACCCCCCTCTCAGGAACTTGCATTTAGAAAAAAAAGCTTTTTTCTCTCAAGTTGCAGTTTTTCAAAAATTGAAAGCACACGATTTGATCAATATTTATTTGTTAAACATTAAAGGGGGGTAAATTACAGATAATCCTTTTCATATTTTTTAAAAGAGATTTTTAAGTCATCTCACTTTTTAACTCGTAACTATTGTAAAATTTTATTTTGTTATTGAATTTCTAACGTTGTATGCGTCTTGTGTTTACAATAGAAAACAAAATGCGAAATTTTCATAAAAAGGAATTAATATATCAATCTCTGTTTAGAGATTTTCCCCCTTCCCCTGAAGGGAGAGAGGGAGTTGAAAAAATACAATTAAAAAAAAATCCGGAGTCGGAGTCGGAGTTGGAGTCGGGCATTTCAAAATCCAGGAGTCGGAGTCGGGATCAGAGTCGGTCATTTTCCTTCCGACTCCGCAGCCCTGGTTAAAAGTACCATTCATGAAATGTTCTACGATCTAAAATAATATCGGGTAAAAATAATGGAATTCAGCTGGCAGAAAATAAGCATTCAAAACACCAAAGCTCTTAATTTAAAATAGTTTTTAATCATTCTGTGCTATTTTTAGGGGCTTATAAGGTCGTTTATCAAGCATCACAGCTATCAGATTAATATTTAATGTTATGGGATAGTTTTCATTATATGTCTTAATGGTAAATTTAAAAAATGCTGATTTGTCTTCGATGTCGGATTTAAAAAAATGTATGAAACAAAATAAGAGATTTTTTGAAGTAGCATGGACATTTTCTTTGGATGAAAGAAGCATGACATCATGGTAAGCTGCGATTTGCGGACGTGTGAATCTTTTATCACCTTTTTTTGAAAAGGTAAGCTCATTCCTTCCATAGCATGCATTGCATTGACTATGAGCTAAACAATATGGTCTGGATGACATATACTCGGGGGAAAAAATCAAATCCATCTTTTTTGACTGATATACGAAATTCAGTTGCCAACAAGCTTAGAATACACTATTCTGTAGTCATTACGGCTCTAAAAATGATTTCTATAAGCCCAAAATGGGCCAGACCAGAGTCATAAAACAAAGAAAAAGCATTTTAATTAACTGAAAGAAATAAACTCGTCAAGTAATTCACATTCAAGAGGACTCAATTTTAAAGTAATACGAAAGCACTAAGCGAGAAAGGTACTTACCGTTGACACAGACGAATGCGATCTAGTTCGTGGAGGCTTTGATGTTGAAAGAAACGACCATGAGCGGCGCCACTATCCAGGGAGATGATCACCCGGTTGCAGTTTGCTTATGTTATTTTCGAAAATAATATTTTTATTCGTATTGCTCACATGGAGTAAACAGATGTCCTTCACCACTGCCCAGTAGATCTCAACTGTAGCCATCCCACTAAAAGCATCACGGGCGATTGGGAATCAAAATTATGTGTACTAAAGCTTGTTAACTTTCAGCTACATCGATATAAAAATATTAAATCACCTTTTAAAGTTGACTGGTATCCGAGGAATCATCTTGGAAAAACGACGACGATTGTTATGTGGAGAACCGTTGCGAAGGCGTTTCAGAATCCACTGAAATAAGAGCCTCCTCTTCTTAATCACGATTAGTTACACAATAGCGCTAAAATATTCAGAGCTTCTATGAGAAAATGTTGGGGAGAAAGCTAAAGATCAATATCGCATTCATGAGTCATCGAAAGAGAAAAGCAGAACAATATACTTTTTAAAATTCTAAAATGTATAGTAAAATTAATTACTTTAGCCCGACAAGTGGGTTATCTATGAGAGTCCGTAGAGCAAAAAAGTATGTTTAAGAATTAAGCTGTTCAGAACTTTAAATGAGCTGAGATTTTCTACTTTGACACTTATCATTTTTTTCACTGACTACTCAAAGCTCATAATTTTAAACCATTAGTTTTATAGGCTTCTTTTCACAGTATATATGTAAACGTATCAAATGAAACGAATCGACTGCGCAATGACAAAATAATTGTGACTTACTGTTTGTAATGTGCTGCGCTCTATAAAAATGCAGTACATTATTTAACAATTCAGGATTATACCCTGTTGCACTTCAAGACAAATCATCGATTCAGCCGAACTTTTAAGTCCAACAACCAGTAATAACATGACTTAACCAATCTTTGAGTAGTACAAAATTCATATGTACTTGAAATACAGTAATTCTCACAGTTACCAGATCTTTCAAAATTGTATACAATTTCAAAATTAAATAGAAAATAATTACTTAGTTTTTGTTTCCAGAATAGGTTTTTAGATCAACAACAACAACGGTAAACATTCATTTCAATGTCATTAAAATGTAAACGGAAACTTCGTTGTTTGTGTTTGAAACCCAAACAAACTGTTGCACTGACATAAAAATAACTTAACTCTCTCACAGTTTTACCCAGATGATCACCTAAATATCTTCATGAAATGTTTAAAATTTCGCAGCTATAACATCAGACATTTCTACGAATATTTTTGGCCAATCGAAAGTTTTTGATGAATCGGCTGATTATTTTTCAGTCAACCAATCACGGAATATTTATTTCAATTTGATGGAGTCTTTTACAATGGCAGCTACACACGAGAAGTCAACTGTGGGTTTATAAAGCTTAACAAATAAGCATTGACCGACATGTTAGGAGCTGGATTTCTCCAGCATCCTTTACCCCATATCGTACGGTGAACATTGAAATATTCCTTTTATTTATCGAATATGATTTGACATGAATGTTCTCAAAAAAATAAATAAATAAATAAATAAACAATGTATGACATGTTCATTCGACACCAGATTCTTCCCTATACAAAGTACGTAGTTTAATTATTTTAAGCCTATCGGCTTTTCGGAACTTGGTGAAAACTTATGATTTTTATTTAAACACTTTTATCACTACTATTACAAATAAACGTGATTATTAGAGAAAAAAACGTCGTTCTTTAACTCAATCGCTCCACTTATTTATACATTACATTACACTCCAGGGACCCCAGTACCTATCAACGTAGCTTAGCCATTGAATGGGGTACTGAAGATAGTTTTTTTTTTGGGGGGGGGGATCCAGATTATGGATTACGGGATGTAAACAGCTCTAAGACGAATTTTTAAGTGAACACTGTCGCACCGTGGCTAAAGTCCATCATAATAACAAAAATTCAATAGTTGCACTTCAGCACGCCATTTCCTGGTCATAATTACCTTCCACGTGCAAAGTGTCGCTGACTCTATCAATCCCATCAGCGTTGGAGGCAACACACGTATAATTTCCAACATCCTCTGCTGTCAGACTATCAATAACATACAAGGAACGTTTCGGAGAAGGACTTGCAGACCTCCGGGACGGTGGACGTCCATTCAACATCCATTCGAAGTGTACAGGCTGTCGACCCCGCTTCAGACTGCAGACGATGTCAACGTTGTCTCCGAGGCTCAAGTCACGGGGGATGGAGAGAGCATGCAAAATGGGAGCCTCTGCTTGGGCTGAAAGACAGATGAGTCTGTGAGGTACGCTGCATACAAGAAAGTGGAATGTCAGTTTCACATCAACTGCGACGGTAAGCTCATTCAAAAACAGAAGAAGAAACTGTGAGGCTGTCGCTGTTGGTGTGAAACAATAGCAATATCGCAACAATTTGTTAATAACAGCAAAGGCAAAAACATATTTTGTTGTCGACAACTCAAATCTACCATTAGAAAGTTTTACCTTTACCAGTGATGATAAATGAACAGATCACCAATTGTTGAACTAAGTCCACAAGTTGCAGGATCTTACGTTGTGTTCTACGCATATCTTAGTACCTAGGAAATAAATTAGAGCTTATCAAAGTTGCCAGAAAGATTTCGCATTTACATGTAAAAATGTTTAAAAGCATTATGTTTCATAAAAGCAAAATATTTTGAAATGTAGACAGCATTTAAAAAATTGTTTATTTACTAATGTGATTTTTCTGCAGAACAAACATTTAACTACTATACGTGCATCGGCATACTATAATTTAGCTAACTTTCATATGTAAAAAAAATGAAACTCCCTGTGTGCTATACAATTTCATATTTGTTTCGTAACTCCAACAAAATTTGGCACAAAACGGATTTACTAATTCCTTAAATGGAAGAATTGTAAGGCTCTGACGGAAAATTTTAACTTCTAGTACGTTTGTGTATGATTTTCTGGATTGGCTACGGAGCTTTTATTACAGATTCAGAAAAGTAAAACAATTTGAATGTTCATCATAAAGGAATAAAAAGAAAAAGAAAAAAAAAAAAACGAACGTCATAAACGCAAAAAGAGCAACTATGCAATTAGAACTTCTTTATCCATTTGAAAGACATAAGTTCCGAAATGTAAAAAATCCGTGAAGGATTTCTCATGTCCCGAAGCTCATAATTTAAATTCATAAAACGGTTCCCTTTCAACCACGAAACAAGTGCCCGCGTATTACTGCTATTTATGACTTTATATTATTGATTTTCACATTTTATTTCAGAAAGGTTACCTGTTCTATCTTCTTATTCCTCAAAATTTATGAATTAAGGGTAGACTTAACAAAGGTTTAAGATACCTGCACTGACCATAGATCATAATATTTGTCTATTTTAGACTTATTTATTTCAGCCTGAAGTGTAATTTAAAAGTATCACGTTTGGTAACGTAAGCGCCTTGTTAATCTGAACCACTCACGCTTGAGCCGATAACATTACAGTAAAAACTGTAAAGTTGACCACCCTTGCAATTTGACTACCTGTCTATGTTGACCGCTTTTGTCAGGAACGGAATTAGTCCTATCTCATATAATGAAGGAAAACCTCTGTTACTTGACCACTTTTCTATCTTGACCACCTGTCTATCTTGACCACTAATGTACACCAAATTTGGGTTGGAGTATTGTAAAAAACTCTTTGTAAGTTGACCACTTGGTTTATTTTCTTAAACTTTCTTCAGCAAATTATTTTATTTTATTATCTATTTATTTATATATTTATTATTATTATTATTATTTTCTTTTTGATAGCTTTCCAAGAATGTTTTTAATGCTTTGATAACGGACTAGCATTTTACTAACTAAACAGCAGCAGCTTATGCTGCTCTATATTCTCCAAACTTGTTTTTCATTTGTTGTTCTATTGGAGCTAGCTTTTTGTACTCTGTTCAATGAAAATAGGTGTCAGTAGAAAAGTTCAAAGTCTTTTCTTTCAGTTGCAATATGTTGTGGCAACACAGGAATTGTGCTACAAAGAGCAGGCCCGTATCTATACATTTTGGGCCCCCCCCCCCTGCTACAAAATATGTAGGGCCCCTCCCTAGGGGCCATCAGTGCCTATTTGTAAAGTAAATAAGTCTTAGTGCTATTTTTTTTTTCTATTTTTTCTTCAATTTCTAGGGCCGTTAGCCCCTTTAAGGACACGGGCCCCTCACACTGCGGGTACGCAGATCTGGGCCTGCTAATGAGTAAAGTTACATATTTCTGGTGCAAGGGATTAAGAGATAGGACATTTTAATTGTGCCTTTATGAACTGGGAGAGTCGAGCCTGTTGCTCTTTGTGCTATAAGTTTTTCATAAAAAGTCTTTAAAAAGAAAGTTAGTTGAACTTGAGATTAATAAAAAGTATGAAATATTAAAATTGATTTAAAATGGAGAAAGCCAGAGAAAATTAGCTGGCATATATGGAATTTCTAGAACTACAGTGTCTAATATAGTTAAAAACAAGGAAAAAGTAAAAAAAATATTTGGATAGTATTTTTAATAATTGTTTCACTTTCAATGATGTTAAACAATGAAAGTGAGTTGAACAGAAAGAGTAAGGGTGAATTACTCAAAAAATGAATACATGGTGCAAGAAATGACAAAAAAAATCATTACCACCCTTTATAAGTTGACCACCTGTCTAAGTTGCCCGCCAAAGTTCTGCACCGCGAGTGGTCAACTTACACAGGTTTCACTGTATTACAAATCACTCAATCAGTTCACACTCTTCAATCTGATTGTTTTTTTTTATTGAAAGAAAAAACTGTTTAAATCAGAAATTATTAATATCAGTGAACAATTCAACGACTCGAAAGCAATTAGTAGTGTGTTACTTGTTACTTCCTAAGATCTAAATTTGCACTCAGCACAGTCAATTTTATTTTAATGCCTTTAAATACTATCTTGATGTTGACAGTAAAATGATAGAGGGAGGAAAGAACGTAATTTTGCTTTTTTCTTTTTTTTTTTTTAAATCAATACACGCAATGGTGCTTTATTTTTCGAAATGTTCAAAACTTCCTCAATTTTTGCTTAAAATAGGCAAACTCTTGTAACTATTTTGAAATATGTACTATCAACCAACGAAGTTTTAACTCTTTACCAGTTAATTCAAAAGTGTGTTAGTAATTTTCTACGTATTAGCTCCTCTTATTTCACTTATACATTTTTTTTTTTTTTTTGCCGCACAGCTTCTAATAAACTAATGATCTCATATTGCAAAAAGAGTATTTTGCAAATGTTACTATTATCCTTTGTCTATTAAAGATGGTGTAGGAGATTAATTTTCAATAAAGTGAAAGAATAATCGGAATAAAATGAAAGCTAAACTTACATTTTCTTTTTTTTAAGAATGTAGAACAATGTGTTAACATTTTAAATCTTGTAAATAACTATGAATATATCGATAAGAAGGAGAAAATAGCACAGTTTCAATAATAAAAAGAAGTTAATATGCGTCTTAACTTTATAAATATTATTTTAGAGACATAGTAAAATAGTTAAACTAAACACACACAAACACACACAGTCTTCAACGTTTGTATTTTAATTACGAAAACAAAGAATATTGGAAACTTTAAACGTGTTATCTGTATCAGAAACAAATCGAATACTTCGAGAATTTGTTTTTCACAATACGAAATCTAACAACTAATACGTAACTTTTCAACAAAGTATAGCACGAGAATTATTTGGATATCGGAAATTTAAGTCATTTAAAAACTCACCAAAGATATTACACAGTATTAATATCATTTTTTTTTGTACTTTACACAGCACAAAAATAAATAATTCCGGTAAGTTTGGAATAAAACTGCAATTTTGTATTTGCAGAAAGTTGATTCGTTGTAGAAAAATAAATAAAGAATCTAAACAAAACACTTCTCATACAAAACAAACTTTAGTAATAAATCATCAAACTAGAAAATAAATTGGATATAAACCATTAACTTTATTAACACTTCATTTCATTCTGGTACAAAACTTTTTGTTGTGACATGTTGACGAAAATGAGAAAAATTCGGAAACTTTGGGGTTGAACACATTTTAAATGAGATAAGTGAGGATTGAGCTTTTGATTCACTAAGGAAAAGAACTGTTCTTACAGTTATCATTTCAACTGAATTCTGGTCATTAAACTAGACTCATGGTTACGTTGTACAGTTTTTAAATTCATGAAATGTAGGGTTAAAAGATTGCAAACGCAATTCCATGCGAAATAAGAGAAAGTACTTACTTTTAGAAAGCTAGGAAAAATTATCCTGACTTTGGAGAGTAGCTTCGTTTCTGACGAAAATGACGATGGTAGAGTGGTTGTAGCTGTGGTCTGAATGGAGATAGATATGGTTGCAGTTACTCAGTATATTTCCTTATTCTGCTGCTTTTTTTTTTCTCTTGAGCCGATTTTGTATACTCGTGCCAACAAAATGTAAACGCGGGAAGAATTTTTTCAAAAAGAAAGTAAAAGGGTATGAAAAGCAATTAAATTACTGCTCTCGCAATGTGAGGTCAAAAAATATTTTCAAATAGAACGAAAACGGATGAAGTTCTTTTTCTTTTTTCATATGCAAAAACTAAAAAACAAACAAATAAATGACACTACTTTTTAGTTACATAAGATTCAAGAATATCAAACGTCTTTATTACATATTCGTTCCGCATAAAGAACTTTAGGGAATCATCCAAAACGTACTTTTGTGCATCTTTTCACAATCGCGATTTCGTGCAACTAAAAACCTTGGTGGCATATATTTCTGATATTAGACAGCACATTAATACAGTTTGCAATGTTCAACTAAAAAGATAAATGTAATCCGTTACAATTACAGTATTGAGGAAGAGGAAGTTTCTTTCTCTGCACTACTTCTACTATTAATGAAGAAGAAGGAAAGAAAAGTTCGTGGCAAATTACCTGGAGAATGCACACGTAATTTTTTTTACCATATGCTGTATTGTGATTGTACAAAGACGAGAGAACGTACATTATACAAATACTAAAGCAATTCGTAAATGAATGTCCTCGTAGGATGAAACTCAAAGTAAAGGAACCACTTTTTACGGATTATTTACCAAATTAATTTGGAGAGACGGATATTAAAAGCTATTTTTATCTATTAATAAGTTCAATCAACCTCGAGAGATTCAACAGCCGTTTTTTCAGGGCATATGATATTTATCCTGATTAAACGCTTTGTATCTATTGCTACACATGTCAAATAACGTTTTCTTCTGAAAGAGAAAATATTTCTGGTAGACAACAAGATCCCTAGAATAATATGCACACTGCTATCGTAAACGTTTCGAGTATAGTTAATATCGTTTAATATATTTTTTCGTTTTCGTGCAGTCACTGTTGTACATTCGTCACTGAGATTGATCTGCCATCTGTTATCAAGCTTGGAAACTATACGCTTTATGTAACAAATGTGAAGACAAAATATAAAATGAAGCTTCACAACAACAGTAATAAGCATATCTATAATCATTCTTGTTAAATTACAATTGTAAGTAACCAAATGGAATCTTTATAAACCATTTTGTTTCTTCTAAAAAGTGATTACGGTTGAAAGCTTAGTGCATTCCCATGCTATGTGATATCACAGGAAATTTAGAAAATCAGCTTCAAATTTTTTACCTTGTTTTCTTTCTTAGCTTGTCTTTCGTAGATTATGTAATCTGATAGAAGGAGCTTTGTGCTATAAATATCGGATGATTTGTGCTATTGGCTTCAATATTTCAATGTCCTTTACAGCCCAATTTCTTTGATTTAGATGGTGCTGACCGAATGTCTGGAAAAACTTTAGTCGAAAGAAAAAACGCTCTACGTTTAAAGATGAAAATTACAGGCTCTTGTGCCCATCCACACAAACTATAGTTTTATTCAGAAAGTCCTTAAACATGCTATCTATTAAGGTGTTCTATTAGACGTTGCACTTGTTTATTTGTAAATAATTAATTCAGCCCCGTAAAGTGATTTCCCTCTTCTACTCTTAGTAAAATATTCTTTGTTTTATGAAGATATGTGACACCCGAGGCAGAGGTGGAAAACTAAAAATGTCTTACAAACAAACTCTAGAAAACGAGAATGTTAGTCAGCCCATTAAAAGTAAATGGAAATATTATAAACGTAGTAGTAATAAAAAAAAAAGTAACATCCCGCACAGATGAATATCAG
Source organism: Uloborus diversus (assembly GCF_026930045.1). Classification (NCBI taxonomy): domain Eukaryota; kingdom Metazoa; phylum Arthropoda; class Arachnida; order Araneae; family Uloboridae; genus Uloborus; species Uloborus diversus. The sequence goes on along the minus strand of NC_072732.1, from coordinate 183,646,211 downwards.
ATCTCTCTCACAGAGGAAAAGAAAAAAGCTGAACATTTAAGGCATAACAGGAAATATCCAACGTTGTTTAGCACAAATAAACAAATTTCAGAATACACATGTTTCGAGGTTTCAAGGAACCCCTTTTTCAATTCAAATGTGTGAGCTTCTAGATGTAAAGACACCCAGTAAAAGGCTTTCACTGGGTGTACAAGGTATACCTGGTCTACAAAGGTATTTATTTATTGCTTAATTTAAGGCATAGTTAAACTAGCAAAAAATCAAGTAAGAAACGTATGAATAAATAGTCTATAGTCAATAAAGAAGTTAAACAACAAATTCATAGCAAAATTTTAATACGTTAAAAAATGAGAATCAATGTACATAACAGTAATTTTATATCAATCGTGGATGATAACGTATTTAACAACGACAAGGCATCTCACAGTCATCAGGGGATCGTAAAAACTGGATATTTGGGGCTTCCATACAATCTCATAGGCATACATGCACGTGCTGTGGGGGTGAGTAAAATAGAAAATCAGGCCGAAATTTGAAGGAAATTTTTTTCGGGAACACAACACTTCCTTTATAATGTAAAAGGAAGTAATAACAGCGAATAATAGATTTAAAAAAAGTGATTTAAAACTTTGTAAAAACACCTTTAAAAGAAATTTACAACGTTTTACTGTAAAAATATTTGCTGGCTAAGTTTTGATTGCTTTCCAGATTAATAACTGATATGATTTAGTTTTCATCGTGTTCTCAGGTAGTAATACATATAAAAGACGTAGGTAGTGATTTCAGAAAAGAACACCTTTTTGAAAACATACTATACTGTAACATATGTGACTCATAGAAACGTCACTCCATAAGATTTCATTACAAATTAATAACAATCACCAAAGCTTGTGCACAAAATAACACTTTACCTTCCACATTGAGCATGGCATACACGCGGTCCATCCCTTGGTTGTTCCTGGCGGTACAAGTGTAGTTGCCCACGTGATCGGGACCGATCTTCGGAATAACGCATACAGATCGCCGGTCGGAAGTGTTAATTCGCATCTGGCCCTGGGTAGTGTCTCTGAGTGGCCGCCCATTCAGGGTCCACTCAAAGGTGACTGGGGGTTCACCCCGCTTCAGGCTGCAGGTAATATCCAGGCCATCGCCAAGACCCAGATCGGCGGGAATGTGGAGAGGATGCAAGACAAGAACTCCTGAAGAAGCTGCAGAAAATAATTCAAATCATATTGCATAGAAACCTCTGACCTCATAAGTTTTCAGTTATCACTAAACTACAATGAAAAATGTCACGAAGAAAGAAAATATTTCAGTATGTATGTGATATATATATATATATATATATATATATATATATATATATATATGTGTCCTTCCTTCCAAAAGCTGAGCACTAATCGCATAAATACATTGCTCTCTCTCTCTCTACCTCTGCACTAAATTAGTTTCTCCATCAGTGGCAGTTTTACAGGTTTGATTGCTTGTCGCAATAAGATTTTGTGACCCTGTGGACCCAAAATGGGATATGGGGGATGCAACAAGGTACAACACTAATAGGGTCCGGGTGAAAAAAAAATGCTCAGGTGTGAGAAAACTGAGATAAAATTTATTTTTAACTTTAAATTTCACAAAACTTTAAGGGGAGTATCAGCATGATCTGGCAAAAATGTGTGGGCCATGGGAGCAACTTTTTCTTCTATAACTATTAAAATAGGAGTTTAAGAAACAGATTTTTTTTGGAGTCCTTTTGTTGGCACTTTAGACTAGGTTTCTGAAAATAAACATTGCTCTTTCCATGCTTAGCTTTTGACAGTGAATATAGGTATATTAGAACAGATTTATATTGTTGAAACTGTGATTGAATTTTAAGATTTAAACCTAATATTGAAAAACAAGTTAAGATTCAAAATTTGAAGCAGTGTTTTGCATATTTTTTAATGCTGCTTAGCATCGAAATTGAAAATTGTTCTGCACTGAAAAAGAGATTTCTTGTAAGCCTGAAACACATACGCAATATTTGAAAAATTATAAGTTTATTGCATCAATTAAGTGAAACAATGTTGTTCATTCTATAGAAAGAGGTCAACGATGTTGCAAATAAATAAAATGTCAAAAGACAATTAAAATGTATTTTTACTTCCTAAAATTAAATATATTGTGTTTTTCATAAATGAAATGTAAAATAACAAATTTTTTTTTTTTTTTTTTTTTTTTTTTTGAGTTTTCAATGTTCCATTAATTTTGAAAAATCTGGACTTCGTGACCACTTTGCCTCATCTGACCCTGCCATAAAAACCAACCGATAATCATAATACGCCAGACTTTTTGAGAACTTTTTAATTGAGCATAAATTAATTTAGATTTTTGTTATACAAAACTATAATTTCCTGAAGTTATTGTGGGTTTTTTGCACTTGACTTGTTCCGCCATTGTCACCCGTGAGCCATATATATACGAATGCTAAGAAAATTCTCGCGATTTGAACATGAAAACAGCAGTGACAATTTTTAATTCAATTTCATTCATGCACATAACAATTAAATATGAATTTAAAAAAACGAATTACCTTTAGAAAAGCACCCAATCAGCGAAAGACTTCCAAAGCTAATCAGAAGTATTCTTTTTGCAAAATCGAACATCTTCACTTGGTTATAAATGGATAGTTGTTTAGCATCATATCCATGGAGCGTATTTCTAGAAGAGGAACAGCGCTGTATGGACAGCAGTCAGTGATCCTTCAATCTGTTGAAACTAATGCTGTTGAAAGCGCCACATAACGGCAATGCCTAAACAAATGCTTAACTTCTGACGTCATTGCAAAGCAAGCTCTGATTCCAGGAATTAAAAAAATCAGTTCAAATAACTTTTATTTAATTAAAAATGCAGTTCAAATTGATTTTTTTTTTTAAATATTTTTGAAAACTTTTTGTTATATATCATGTATCATGACAAGGGAGGAGCACATATTTAATCTCCAATCTCCAGGGGTAGGAATCCAAAATTTCGTTTCTGAGGAAATTCTTACCAAAATATCTGCGAACTGAAAAGTTTTTAATTTCCATATTTTTTTGAAATGTACTCCGGTTTTCCTAGCAATTCTATTTGCATTTCACAAAACTTGGATTAATTTAGATTTAAAAAGCATCACCAATGTGTTAGTTGCGCCCTCTAGTAATCAGTTGCAAGGTTAATTCTTCGTTTTACAAGAAATCGATTACTTATTGTTTAGTTGAGTTTTATTGCCGCATTGAATAAGGAAAAAATTCTGAGAGAAATTTTAAAGTGTTAAGGTGTGAGAGTTAATTTGGCAGACGAAAAAACAAATAACTTCGCAATAGCTAAGCAAAAACGAAATCAAACCTTGATTGCATCGTACGCTGTTTTGAAAATATTACTTTACAAGGAACACTTTCTTTAAAAACCTTTCTTTTGACGTGATTTTTAGCCTTAAGTTAACGCTTTCTGCATCGTCAGAAAATAGAAATTCACTCATTTTTTAAGGGTAAATATTTTGCAATTTAAACAACCTATAAAAATAAAATGATGATTAAGAGAAGAAAATGAAAATGCAACCTTATACATTTCTCTTTACTTAATGCCCTTGTCGAAGAAAAAACATAGTTCGTTTTTATTGAAATGTAAAAACTGTGTTGTTATTGCAATGTTCCAATAAAGCAAAAAAGTTTTACAGAATCTTGCCGAAATTGGTAAACAGAGAAGTCTAGTACCCATGCAAAGATACAAATCAGCTTCAGAGAGAATCAATGTCGTCTGTATGAGATAGAAGGGAGCATTTCTAATGGTTTTCAACAGCAGAGGCAATAACGTGTTTTCAGACTTTGTAGACTTATGTTCTTTTAGAAAGTGACTTGAGTGGACAAAGCCATATTACATTCAATATCCACTTGCATATTAATTTCATTCTCTCATATTATCAATCGGCTTTTACAATAATAAGTATTAGTCAAAATATCGGAAATAGGCGAACAATATATGTAAATTAAGTACCTAAAATACGTGGCGAGACTTTATCCCAATTTCAGTATTCTTTCTGTGTACTATTTTTTCAACAGAAAAGCTGCATTATCGTACAAAGCGTTCAAAAATTTCGCATCTTTTTAAGCGTAAAAATCTCTTTAAACAGAAAATGAAAGTTTTTCCTACGGTACCCAAAGTGTTGTTTCATATACAGCACCAGGTTTGAGAATTACCTTTAAATTCAATGCATTAGGTTTGAGAAAAGTTAGAATACACAGGTGGAAAAATACTTGAAACTTTAAAAAAATGGGTTTCGTTCGTTTGTTACGTTTTCGTTTGTTTGTTGCATTTTTGACAAAATAACTTGAAAATCGAAACTGCATATCTCAGAAAATACTACTTCGTTTTATGAAATTTTCAACACCTGTAAAAGAAGCTTCTACTTATCATTTGTAAGCGTTAATACAAAGTCCAAGAGACCGAATAAAGGTGTTATTTCTTGAAAAATGAAAAAAAAGAGTTGATTACATAGCTAATGGAGACATGAAAAGAAAGCAAATATTGCTGTACAAACAAAAATTTGTTTTTGATGTTTCCAGAACTGTGTCTGTTTTGTCCCCCTATACATGTTGCCTTATAAGGACATATGTTTATTCTTAAATCATTCCATGAACGACAGTAAGAATGATTTTGCTAGAATGGTAAGAATAAGTTAAACAATGCATGAAATCGCCACTATCTGTAAACAGTCAAAATAAAATTATTTAGTAGACATACACGTAAAACTCCAAGGACACTCAATATCAGTCTGGGTAGTATTTACTTAAAAGCACACGTACAACAAACAAACAGAAGAAACACTGAACGGTTCAATTTAAAGCAAGACCTCACATTGCTTGATCAATGCTAGTTTGGAATTTTTATTGGAAGAAAATAATGACAGTTATCCATAAAACAGGATTCGTAAGCAAGCTTACATGAACAGTTTACAACTACTTCGAGGTAGAGTTCGAGTAAAACAAAAAAGAAACTAGAGTCGAAAACCCTGTAAAAAATTGTAATAATAATGAAGTATATTGATAGATGAAAGTCAGTTTCTTTTATATGTAAGCAATATATTTCAACAAATAGTAGAAATTAAAATTTTATTAGTAATAGTAAAAAAAAGAGTATACGATATAGTAATTATTTGTAATAAATGTATTCATTGCATGCCAAACCTCTTTATTCGGTGACAGGAATCCCCAAGGACTCAGGAAGCAAGGGCTGTGGCCTAAAAGGGGTGTGTAGCAATCAGAAATGGTCTAAAGTTCGTTCACAGATAGATATATTGCACTAACCATTGTTGAATTTATTGCAATTAAAACTTCGTAGAGAGTTTTCAGTATGATATTTTAACTAATCAAAAGATACGCATCGATTTTTGCTAAGATAGTAAATTTGCAAGGTTTCCTTACAATGAACTTAATGTTAAACAAAAATATCAAAAGTTTTAAAAAAAAGGAGTAATGCTGATGACCAACGTTTGACCATAACACTCGGTTTTACCTTCCACATTGAGCATGGCGTACACGCGGTCCATTCCCTGGTGGTTTCTGGCGGTGCAAGTGTAGTTGCCCACGTGATCGGGGCCGATCTTGGGGATAACGCATACGGACCGCCGGTCGGAGGTGTTGATCTTCATTGAACCATGAGAGGTATCCTTGAGTGACCGACCATTCAGTGTCCACTCAAAGGTGATTGGTGGATCACCACGTTTCAAGCTGCAGATGATATCCAGACCGTCACCCAAACCCAGATCTGCGGGAATGGGGAGGGGATGCAACACAGGAACTCCCGAAGAAGCTGCAGAAAATAATTCAACTCTTACAGATAGAAATGGAGTCCTTGTTCAGATAAGATATAACAGTAATGACTAAACTACAGTAAACAATGTCAAATATAACTACTGATTAAATATTCATAAAATAGTAATCAAAGTTTAATTTTAAAACATGACACCTAGAACTACTTAAATCTTCAACTCTGAAAGAGTGTACTGAATCATATTTGCACAGGAAAGATTGAGGCTTTTCAAAATTGGATGAGAACTAAGCAATGTTTGTTTGTTCGTTTGTTTTACCCGAATAGATCTTTTTGTTTTCTAAAACACAGATTTATAGAACTGATGAGCTTACAGATTGCACAAACTGTTACGCTCTATTTCTAAATAAAGTCTTATCAAATAATTCAAAATGTCCCACAAAAGTAGATCATCGAAGTGAATTCCTTCCTCTGCATAATTTGATGTTCTAAACTGAATTTGCATTAAATATTTTTAAACTGCTTCGAAATGGTTTCAAGACAAACAATGATACTCGTGATTCTGACGATAATGGACTAAACTATGATTGGACATTTCTCAGAAGAATTATCCGCTGAGTAAAAAGCATGAAAACCAATGTAATGCATGTAAAATCTATGATAAGAAGCAACTAAAGCCTGACTTAATGAGAGCAGTACTTAATCCCCTCAAATTAGATTTCTTTCTCAGTCAAAAGGCAACGCGAAGATCTTGAATTGGTGAACACCACAACATATACCTCACCTTAACATGATTTTGAAAAGTATGATTCCTTTCAACCTGATAGTGAAAATATTGTGATAAAGAAATTATCAATTGCACTATTAGTCACAAATTCATAGCAAGATGTAACAATTTTGATTTTATCTTTTTTTTTTCTTTGGCCACTTCTGGACAGTGAATTTAGTGACTTGATTCTGATAACTTGCTGAGTGTTCAAGACTTGGAATCAACCATTACAAGATTCAAAATTTTACCTCATACTTTTCAATTTGATGAGTACTGAAACGGTTATTACAAATACATACATTAACGTGAAATAAAATAATTCTGTAATCATAAGCGTCTTTCTCAGCAAAATAAAAACCATGTAATTTGAACGTTTGATTGTTAAATTCTGTCCGAAGCTTGTTAATTGAAACAATTACTGCTGATTACAAATGCAGGATTAAACGAGATCGACAAATAAATAAATCATAACGCGAAGTAAAAAAGAAGATCCCGTGATCAGTAAGGTTTTTTAAAAACTATTATTAAAGACATGGTATGAAAAAATATATTGTAAGGAATTTCTCCCAATCATAGTTTAAAACGTTATTTATGTAGAATGCCCAAAGATAAAAGTTTTAAAGAATTTTGTTCAGTTTTGTGCTTCAAAACCGTTTTGCTTAAGGAAGATTGTTCATTTACGTTACCAACTCAAAAAACGTTTCAAAATCAGTAGCTAAATAAAAACTGTTATTTTAGTCAATCTTTGAAAATTTAGGAAACAAATGCTAGTAATAAAATATCATTACATATATATTGATGGTTTACATTTTATGTTACTATTCCCATGAAACGAATAACAAAGCATTCTTTTAAAATAACAGTTGAGCATGAAACAGAGATAAAAATTATAACATTGGCAACATGCTATCGAATTTTTAAAAAATATTTCGAATACATGTAAATAAAAAAGAGAAAATTAATTACCTTCAGAAAAGCACAAAATCAGCGAAAGGCTTCCAAAGCTAATCAAAAGTATCTTTATCATAAAATCGAGCATCTTCATCTGAATATAAATGGGTAGTTGTTTAGCTTCACATCCATGGAGCGTGTTTCTAAAAGAGGAGCAGAGCAGTATGGACACGACACCAATCAGTTATAATTCAGCCTGTTGTAGGATAGTCTCAATAAAGCGCCACATAGCGGTAATTCCTAAACAGACTTTCTCTTTTGATGTCATTGTTATTAAAAGTTCTCAGATTCAAGGACTCTACATGAATTCCATTCAGTCATTTTTTTACAAAAATAATTTTAAAGATTTTTCCGTGAAATATGTTTACAGTGATGCCGCACATCTGTTTGAATAAAAAACTTTTCCTCCCAACAACATCTAAAATTTGCTTAAAATGAAGCTGAAATTAAACTAAATTGAATTTTCGTTCGTTTTCAAAAAGTTTTCTTTTTTCGTACCTTTTACAAGAAAAATAGTGCAACATTTTATTACTGTATCATTTAAGTATTAACTAATAAATATATTTACGATTCAGAAAACCTCTACCAATATAAGATCGAATCAAAAACTCCAAATAAGTTAGTTGCGCCCTCTAGTAAGCGCCTATAAGGTTAATTCATCTTTTTACACCAAAACGAAGGCTTATTACGGTTTAATTGTATTTTATTCACTTCAAATAGTAAATCTTCTGTTCGTAAGGTTAAAGTTTTAACGGGCAGGTATTTTGCCTTTATTAAAACAAATCACTTCGTAATAGTAAAAAGGAAAAGAAAAAAGGTTTGAAAGATCAAATATTTATTTTTTTTTAAAAAATTTAGTACAGTGTTAGAGTACTTTATGCAGAACAATTTTCATTTGAAAATATGTAGCAATGTTAATCAGAATGAAAACTTTTACAAAATTATTTTAATAAACAAGGATTTTCTTAAAGGTTAAACATTATTTGAAAAAAAAAAAAGAAAGAAAGAAAATGGATACGCGGAAGCAACCGCAAAAGCAACCATCTATCTCTTTGATTTTTTATACCCTGGTTAAAGTAAAAGTTATCTGCTTATGCTGAAACATAAAAACTGTTCTTATTTTGTCTTTTCTGAAAAAAAAAAGGAAAATTATTTCACTGTTTCTTGTCGAAATCTGTAAGAAGATATTTCTCGGGTTCAGAGATATTAATCAGCTTCATAGAGAAACAATACCGGGTGAATTAACCAGGTACGCAGAAAGATGAAGCATTTCAAAGAGGTCCTGACGATGGGGCTCTTCTCATCTCATCATTGTTTGAAGACTTAAATAATAGAAAGTGGTATGAAAATGCTGTTTACAGAGATGAAACTGAAAACAAAATTGAGAAAATTTTTAGCTGTCGTGCATTTATTGAACAAAAATAAACGATATATTGCGCTAGATCTTAAATGTTCACGTCGCCCAACTTTATTAGCGTGGAAAAGGAAATGTAGAAAATTTGAAAAAAAAAAAAACACCGAAAACGAATCGGGCATAAAGGTAGCGTCCAGTGCTAGCAAGTTTGATGTAGCACAATACCATAAAATATTTTTCAAGGTACAATAAAACCTGTAAAGTTGACCACCCTTGTAAGTTGACCACCTGTTTAAGTTGACCACTAAAGTAGTGCAACGCAAGTGGTCAGCTTACACAGGTTTCACTGCATCAAAGAAAGGCTATTCGTGAATATAATACTTATGCAACAGTGTATGTTAAACTACTCTTCTATAAAAACTTAAGAATAAAAATCTCAAATTACAAACAAACTAAAAATTGATATTTTCGGAGTTTTTCCAAGATAGGAGTGTCATAATTTTATTTCAATTAATGTATTAAGAAATAGAATTGAAAAAAGAATTAAATGTATCACATTTTTCGTTCAAAGTTCGATATGATTTATTAAAAATACAGTAATCACAGTACAGTTTGAAATTTTAAGAATTTCTAATAATGAGAGGAATTATTTGCGATCTGGTGGATATCACTTGATCATTACTACTCATGTCTTTAATTTTCTACGCATATTCATAGTTAACTGTTTGTTACCTTTATAATAATGAAAGAAACTACTTGTAAATTGCTGGATAACAATTATTGATCATCAAAACTTATGTCATGGATTTTCTACGTATTACTACATCTAAATGCTTGTTACCTTCCACATGCAAGGTGTCGCTAACTCTGTCCATCCCGTCAGCATTCGAGGCTGTACATGTGTAGTTTCCGACATCGTCTGCTATTAAGCTCTCAATTGAATAGACGGATCTCTTTGGCGACTGATTGGTCGCCCTGCGAGGTGGAGGACGTCCATTCAACGTCCATTCGAAGTGTACTGGTGCTCGACCTCGTTTCAAAATGCATACTATGTCCAAGTTGTCGCTAAGGCTCAGGTCTCGAGGAATGGATAAAGGATGAAGGGTAGGAGCTTCTTTCTGACCTGGGACGCATAGAAGAGGTAAAGCTTTAAAAATAAGCCATTTAGTAAAAGAATAATTAGATAAACTAAAAAGCAATTACTCAAAACAATTTTGAGATAACATGATATTTGCAAAAATAAAGCTCATACGCACATAAATAAGTAATCTAGTAAGAGTACAGTGTAAATAGGTAATATAGTAAGTCTAAATAAGTGATCTAGAACGAGCGTACAGTGCGTCAAATATTTTTAAAGATAATCAACGGATCTTAGCTAACAGTAGCGCCACGAGGTTTGTTATCACGCACACATGATACACTTTAACTATCAACTCATGCATTGGTTCCCTATAACAAAAGATGCAGAAATTATGTGAAACATTTTTTGGAACTAAATTTGCAATATAAAACAAAGAACTGTTGAGTATTATTTCAATTTGTGGTTCTAAACTGACGACCCAGGAGCCACAAAACTGAACTGTGTGGTAAGTTACGTTGTTGAATGATACAAGTCGAAAACCAGGATTAATTCCAATGTTACAAATTTAGAGCCAAGTATTCAGAAAATGGTTTCTGGAAAATCGATGCAAACTTCGTCTCAATAAAATAATTATTCAGTACTGATAACAACAATTCTAGGTTCGTAATTTCCCCCCTTTTTCCATGTTTTCTATTTTATATAGAAAAAATGTTAAGTATTTAAAAATTTAATATGCTACTTTAAATTATTAAATGCGTTATGGCCCTTGAGATCACCTTAATTAAAGATGCAACTCTCGGGCCAAAAAATGTTGGGATCCACAGATTTAAATGTTTTTAAGCGTTTAAGGATAGAATTCATGACATTAATTTTAAACAACGGAATAGAAACAGTTGGTGCATGTTCGCTGCATGACAATGCAGCCAGTGCGAAGATTTTTGGCAGAAACATAACAGTAATGTGTTAATTCATTCACCGCATTCAACTGATCCAGTTCCCTGCGACCTCTATTTATTCTATGAAGATTTTCAAAAAAAGACTAAAGGATGTTGTTTTGATAACAATGAGACTATGCTAACTGCGTCGACACAAGCTTTGAAGGCATTCCCACAAAGTAAACACGAACTGAGAATGAAGAGTTATTGAGCCTGTGTAATAGATACATTTAAGTCAAAGGATTTATGTTGAATATAAGTCCGCAAAAATCTAGTAACTTACTTTTATGTAATTTTATAAACAGTCTCGAAAATTATTTGACGCACATTATGTAACAAGACAATACATATTTTAAAACGTTATTTTGTTGCATTAGATATTAGTGGTTATAGAGTTAAGCATTTAAACATGAAGAAAAATTTTTTAAGTAAAATAAAATCATACCATAGGCAGTTATGTAGAAGAAACAAAGTAAAAGGATCTCTTGACAAAGAACATATTTTATTTGATCTGTCCTCATTCTTTGCGATCTACAAAAGTCAGAAAAAATTCCCAGTGTAAAATTGATTCAAAATTGTAACAAAGTAAATAAACAAATAAATAAAAACGACTCTTAAAATATTTATTACAATTCAGTCATTAAGTAATTCCCAATTTAACAGCTTACGGAACGTAAGTGTATGTAGTATACATTAATTTAACGAAGAGCGCAGGTTTCTTACTTCTGCTATTGAATATTTGACATACACTTCTGATAGAGGACTTTTTAAACCGAAATGCGTAATAAAGAGAAATTATTGAGCCTTAAATATCAAAATTAAATGTAAATAATCTATGAAAGTAATAAAATTAAATCTTTCTTTTTTTTTAAATGCAAAACCATGTCGATTTGAATGTTATGTATAAAATTAAAATGGACTGAAAAGTACTGTAGAAGAAGAAGACTTCAAGAGTACGTTCACAAAGTGAATTTTTGGTCTTAATGTACAGTCAAAACCCAAGTCAGGGAAAGATGTAAGACTAATTTTTTGAACGATCCCAAAAATATAAATAAATTCATGCACTCAATGACATTATTTTGCTTTTAGCACTGTACTAAAGTAATACTTACTAGCAATAATGAAATACTGCACTAATTTAAAGCTAAACGTTTCTTGAAAGGAGAAATTTTCTCTGGAACAAACACAAATCCAATATTTATCTTTTAAATTTCCTGCATCAGTAGTTGTGCCTACTAGGTGTCAAAAGTCATCACATTAGCTAATTAAAAAAGCGTAGTATCTTAAACCACACAATGCGCAGATATGGAGAAAATAAAAGTATCTCTTGGCAATCTCTTTTAACAGATAATATTAAGTTCGAGCAGAAGGTTCAACATTTGCACTATAAAGCTTTATTTCCGATGCATGTTGATAATTGAAAAAGAAAAAAGAATACTTTAAAGTCTCAAAAAATACTTTAGAAGAACTAAAAGTTCAGCTTTGGATTTGTATTTCCTATTCATTTATATTTTTTATTGATGACATTTGCTAATGAATTCAGTTCTTGTGTTTTAAAGTTTGTCAATACTTTTTCAGGCAATGCATAACGCATAAGTTCATAAACTAAAAAACACCTTTGTTTTAAATTATTTTCTTAACATACTTGCTGTTTTCCATTGGTCATAACTCCCACAAAACGTAACAATACAAGCGTTTCGCAATACAAGCAGAAATTAAACAAAGTTCAATAGCGTTAACAAGCTAGAAGCTTTTTAAAATATTTTTAAGCAGATGCAACGTATTTTTATTACTTAGAATAATTAATGATAAAAGTCTTTGAATTCAAAAGAAATTCAGGATCAACTTGTGAAAAAGAAAAAGACTTACCGTTAAGAGAAGTCCGTTTAGTAGTTGTCAAGATGCTAGCTCTGTGTTGTTGAAAAATGCCACAAGAGGCGCCACATGCTGGAGTTAGTGATATTCGGTTGTAGTTACCATCTGCTCAGTTTTACTTATAAGAATATGACTTGTCGCTTGCCTTCTGCAGTAATGTTAACGGTTGCTGCCTAAATGTTGAATTCTCTCTTTTGCTGGAACATACTTTGAGGGAATTTTTAATATTTTCTTAAATAAAACATAATTTATTAATTTAATGTTTTGAGCGAAGTGAAAAAAAATTCTTTCATGAAGCATTACCGAGAGTGATGTATTCTTTGATCCTTCAATTTTGAAATGGTATTCGAATCATCCTGCTGCTGAATCTTTCATTTTGAAAATATGCTTGATTGTTTGATTTCTTTCAAAAACCGGAATAAATAAATGATACACAGTACTTATAAGCAATTTACAGACATGCATTTTTTCCAATAAACATGTGCTGCATTTATACACATTGCACAGTAAAGGAAACTCATGCTACCCTATTCCTTTTGCTACAAATTCCCAACTCGCTGTTTCTGAGAATGCTCTGAATATAACAGAACACTGCTGGGGAAAAAGAAATATACTTGGTTTCGCATTCGTTACATATGGTAATATTAATTTCATTGGTACAAATTTGTATGAAAGAATTTACAGCCCAAAGGAAGGAAAATTCTTCTGGAATGAGAGAATGAAAGTTAAGCTCACCCTCTGAAGTGTACCAAGCCATTGCTCAGACCACTTTGCTACACAGCTTCGTCCTCAGATGAAGCCATCGTTATTTACTCACCCACGTGTTATATCTGTCGTTTCACCTCACACAATTTTTTAGAATGCTTCTAGTTACTTACTTGACTCACGTGATGAAAAAGTTACTATTTAGCAGCACAAGTGGTTTCAGATAAGGTTATAGCTGCGGTGACTGTAAAAATACAGAAAAAGTTGCGGTAAAATTGCAGCATTCTTGGAGCGTAAACAATCTGAGCAACGAAACTCTTAACGCCTGAAACACAGTTGGCTGGCAAAAGATTTACTCAAGATTTTCTTACTAGAGTGGATATGGTATGGTGGACTGTGGTATAATTGGAAAGCAAAAAATTCAAAGGCACGAGAAGAAAGTATTAATAGTGGCTGAAAAATAAAAAAACGAACTTTATTTACAATTAAAACTAAGAAAAAAACGCTTTAAAAAAAAAAAAAGTTTTAAAAAACTTCCGTACTCTTAAGTTACAGCACTTTTTGAAACAGTTTGAGTTCGTGTAACTTTAAACAGCCTCAACAATTTTAAAATAAATGAAAGTTCTTCGTGCTAAAATATGAGTCATAGAAATCACTATTTTTTAGGAACTGAATCTTCTTATTAGTTTTCGTATTCGGTTCACAATTTTTTGGTGGAACTTTGCCGACAATATTCTTACACTGATGAAGGTGCTCCACCATACACTTGAAAAAGATGCTTGCTTAAATTTCTCAACAACTTGGTCTGATCTTGACTTTTTCAATTCATTTAATTAAGTACAATAATTCGTTTATATCCTAGTTCTATTCCGGTCTGTATATATAATGGGGTCTAGAGCTCTGGTTATACATGCAAGAAATTAATTTGTGTTGAGGTTGTGTACTTATTTAATTACTATTAGTTTTATTTATCGATGGTTTATATGTTTTTTTTATTTTATTTGTTTAATTACATTATATACACACTATTCATTGTATTACTTACTTTATGTGTTTGGATTATTCAATTTTTTCCAGAATTACTCCTGTTGAAATAAAAAGACAAAATAATCGCTCATACCAGAAAATATCGTAGATTTCTTAAGTATAGATTTGTACGTCGTAAATGGAGGACAGTAGAAGCAAAAAAAAATCGTAGACAGACAAAATTAAGAAAATACATACACCAGAAACAAACACGAGTTAACGAAAACACGGGCCAAAGTAATAACGTTTTATTAACTCGTTTTCGAAGAAATTTTCTGTGATGTAACACCGTCCATTGCGTCTGGAAGCAAACAGATTACCATATTTTGGAGCAAATCACTCTCTGAAAGGAGTAGGTTGTTGATAGTAGTTCAGTTCAAATCGACTCCATTTGGCCCTTTATTTCTCCATTGTATCACTAGATTAGTACATTATTGAATCACTGTATCGAATATTGTGTAGGAGGTCATCAGGCAAATTGTGCCGTACACTATGACTTTTATTTATTTTTTAATATCAAATCATACTAAAGCATACTTTTTTAAGAAATAACTTCCAGACAGGCGAGTTTTCTAAGTCGGCCTATTTGCACACGTTTAGCTGTTTACCTCTATCTTGGCTTGGCGAGTGAATCACATACAGATTTAACGTTTTATTTTAGTCGCATTTAACAGACTGTTCTGAAACATTGACCTTCTAAAATTTGGATGTAATATTACGATTAAGAGTATTAAAATTTAAAAAAAAAACATAAATTTCTTGCAGGTAATGTATTTTTAGGTCACAGTGCATGGATACATGATCAGGTCATGGATTTTTGCTCAATATACTCCATCACAAAACATGCCTTAATTCAAGAAAATTAGTTATCTATAAGTTTGGTTTAGTTCCAAAAAAGAAAAAAAAACATTATGCTTAAATTGGATTCAAAAGGTTCACATCAGTATAGATACAGAAATGTAAATGCCGGAAAATCGGCACTACTCAAGAACTTGTGGCAGAAAATGAGATTACTGTGTACAGAGTAATAGTCGATCAACAAGTTTATGTCCTGCTGTAACTACTTTTCAATTTGCAAGAACATTTACGATTAAGAAATTCACAGCTCTTTCTTACAGCTATCGTCCCCCCTCCCTTTTTTTTAGCATATAAATCATATAAAATAGTGCTCACATGACAACTTAAATGATATACTAGGAGGACGCCAAAATTTACCTTCAACATCAAGAATAGCGCTGACTCTATCCGTGCCATCTTGATTAGAAACAATACACGTGTAATTCCCGACATCTACAGCAGATATACTCTCAATGACGTAATTGGATCTCTTAGCAATGGTGTTAATTTGAATCCCCACCCTCCGAGGAGGAGCTTGTCCGTTAATTTTCCACTCAAAAAACACGGGAAGGCGGCCTCTCTTGAGACTGCATTGGATGTCCAGGCTATCTCCTAGGTTTAGGTCCAGTGGAATCGACAAGGGATGCAAAGTTGGTATTTCCTTTTGCCCTGCAATAAAGGATGACTGACCTAAATTTTACTTGTTTGAAGGCAAATACATGAATGAAATAATTTATACGTTAAAAAGCTGTGCCATAAAACAAGATAAATCCTCGTGTCCATTAATATTAACTTATGTTAATTGTAAAATTGATGATAAAATTTTTAGCAGTAAGTTACTGCTCCTAAGCCAGGACTAAGGCAGAACTACATGCAATATACTAGACCAGACAGCCCAGTTATCACATCCTGAGACTGCAGTTTTGTTCTTATTAGAACAACTCAGTCAGGAATAGTGAACAACCGAGCCGAAGGCAGATGTCATCCCATTGAAAATGAGAGTGCCAACAAACTGGTAGATAAAGTGAATTTATCCGAAACTGCAGTCTAAGGATGTGATGAACGGCTGTCTGGTATATTGCATGTAATTATAAAAGGAAATAAACTTGAAAAGTTTGTTTCAGATCTTATCAGCATTCCGTATTTGTCCTAATGTAATGATTACTTTATTTCAAAATGTTGGCCGGACACGGAGGATACAAAATATCTCAAAATATGTTTCATATATTTAAAAATAAATTTTCAAAAAATAAATCATTTCAGAAAAAACTATTATAAAAACAAAGAATTTTGTGTTAGCAAGTTTCATGAGTTTCTGAATAACAATACAGTGAAACCTGTGTCAGTTGACTATCTGTTGTCCATGACTTAAATGGTCAAATTAGTTGAGTGATCAACTTATGGAGGTTGATATATATGATCCAGGACTAATTCTATACCTGACAGTAGTAGTCAACTTAGACAGGTGGTTATTTGGTCAACTTACAAGATTTATCAAGTTTACAAGTTTTACTGTATTGCATTTGGGAAATTTAGAAACTCGCAAGAAGAAGCTGCAAGCATCTGCGTAGAAATCTGGTCGAAAAAAGGTATTTTCAAAAAGTAACTTCCAATACCAAAAAAAAAAATGTGTCTAGCTTAAAAATTTGAAAAAAGGTGAAATTTTTTTTCAATCAAATACAATTTTTTAAATTTTTTTGTTCTAATACCATTCAAACGCTTGTATTTAAAGCTCTTTTCATATGTCTTAAAAGTGTTTAGATTTTATAGAGTTTTTAGTTCGCACATAAGCCGTAGCATTTCGCAAAATTAACTAAAATAAGGCTTTTTTAGATTTTTTGTCCAATTGCAGTATTTTTTTCTCCATAGTTCGGTTTTCACAGAAAATGTTCACTGTTTTTTGGTAATGAAATTATATTTTATTACATTAGCGACCCAGAACTCACCACAAGTTCCACCCTGCCCTTCCGAACGACCGAGCAAAAAAAAATATTTATTAACAATA
This sequence comes from Uloborus diversus, assembly GCF_026930045.1. Classification (NCBI taxonomy): domain Eukaryota; kingdom Metazoa; phylum Arthropoda; class Arachnida; order Araneae; family Uloboridae; genus Uloborus; species Uloborus diversus. The sequence continues at coordinate 183,628,889 of NC_072732.1, read as the reverse complement.
TTTAGATTTTTGAAAATCTATATGGCTCTAAACACGTTTCTACCTTAGGACCAAGAATTGAAGTTAGGTTTATGATTCAGTTTAAAAGTCATAATTGCGAGTATAAAGCTGATTCTAAAAAGTATTATCTTGCTTCTTCCCCAAATACTTTTCTTGCATATTCAGTGACCATTTCCGCGATTCCTTCAACGCCTAAGAGTGACATGGTAATTTTAAGCAAGTAAACTTTGGGAGGTTTATAGGAAATACAAAAAACCCTCATTTGTCACATCATTGAAAGGATGAAAAATGAACACTTTGAATAGTCAAACAGCTTTTATGGTTTGGAGTTTCAAAACTTAATATTAATGAATCAAAGTCTTTTAGAAATCTTTCTTGATGGTTGATCACTTGTCTTGAAAATTCCTCTGTAAGCCACTTCCTTTCTATTTTAACGATCGTCCGTTGCCATAGTCAATAACAAATTCTCAGAATTAGCACAAAATCACTTCATCTAACATTGCTTAGGAGATCAACGCACGCTCAAAAATTCCAAAACGAAAAACCAAAAAAGAGCAACGTTCCGTTATTTCACGGATTTCCGTCAGTTTCCAGTGAAATGAAGTATCTTTGGGAAAAAGTTTCTGAATTGCTACGTGTTGCAAGAATGCCGACCCCTCATTGTTGGAAAAATACTTTTAGCTACCAGTGGCAAAATACTCAGCAATTTTATTAGGAGTTTTGTCTTCAGTTCAATACCTGGTCGTCCACGTAGACTGAACCGCAACTGAATGCTTATTGCAGTCTCTGGACACAGTGCCTTTTCAAGAATTGCGTTAGATATTTGCTTGCAATTCTGCTTCAGTTATGACCATTTTTTCTAAAATGCTTTAGGAGCATACCTGGCAAATCAGAGTGGTACCAAACTATTACCTATAAACATATATAACTTTCTTAGAACGTTTCTGATCAATTCCAAAAACGTCACTGACTTTTATTGGGATGGTTTTTAAATTCTTCAGAAAAATTTTAGGTTAAATTCAAGAAGGCTATTGACTTTCAGAGGGCAACTCTCCTGATTTTTTCAGCTATATTACGAGCAGAAACTAGGCACCTTAGCTTCCAATTATTTTCCATGAACGGTTCTGACTTTTTTTTTTTAACAAAGGAAGAAAATTGTACTGTAGACTATAACTTTAAAAAAGTATAAGTTTCATGGCCCTAGTTCTTTTCCTCTATTTTAAGTATCAAATCGTGTTGAAGTATTAATTTTTAAGGCATAAATTCCACGTATCTTCATCTGATTAGTAGTTTAGTTTGAAATTACGTAGCCGCAAGGATTGATTATCACACGTTAATTTAAGTTAACGGTCCTGGTACATTAAGTACTTTTAATCTTTACTAAAGTCAGCTTTAAACAATTCCTTCCGATTGATTACTTTAAAAAAATCAATAATAGTTACATCCTCAAAGATAATCAAAAGCTTTTTCAATATTCCCGAAAATGTCACCTCAGTACTGTGAAAGGATTGCGAAACTTTTCAACTTTGAAAAACATAATTAATTTCTAGAGCTTAGTCCATCCTTCTTTAGCAGTCAAATTCATGAATTCATCAAACTTACTTTAAATCCCTGAAGTAAACGAATGTAAAACAAAAAAGTACTATAAACATTTTAACCAAAATAATATCGGAAATTAAAATTTTGATAGATGCAGGCAATAACTTTAGTATACCCAACAAAGTGGTGATTACGCCATTAAGCTAATGCTATATGAATTTGTCTATACCAAAATTCTTCGCAATTATTTAAAAATATTTAAATTCGTTGATCAAACTGCAATACTATGTTTCAGTCCACCTTTAATGAGTTTTGTAAGTTGTAGGGGTTTTTTTCTGCAAAATGCCTAGCTTTTTTCCCGAAGAAACTTGTTACCGTCAAGCAGAAACATCAAATCAACTAAAATATTGTATTTTCACGCGTTTCTTACGAATATCGTCGCCTCGGAACAACAGTAGGATATCTTACTGTTGTCTCTGGGATTAGATGTCTTACGGTTGCTCTGCAGTAACGATATAGAGAAGCTAAAATAATCCAGTTAAAATCTGAAATTTTACTCATTTCCAAATAAAAAAGTACTTACCATATACAAGTGTGCGAAGAAGAAGTACGCTCAAAAATATTTTTTGGAAAGTTAGTGAGTACATTCTTTCATGTCTGTTCTACTGCTATCTATAAATATTCACAAAAATGGCTAATTAATAATAAATTTTATATGATACTATTAATAACATTTTTTCAGTTTACAAACTATTTTGTTGACATATTTAATAAGTATTTTATAGGGAGCGATAATAAGTTATTTCAATTATTGATTTTCAGGGGAGAAGACCAAGAACATGTACTCAATAATAAATCGTATACTCGTATATGCATATGTACGAAACGCATAGCTGCAAGAGTAGGAATTTCCATTTTTTTTCGCAAAAGCGTCCCCCCTCCTCTCCCCTTATACCATACATACTAAGCCAACAACCTGAGAAAGTTACAGAGTTTCAAAATGATCCCCTAAATGGTTTAAACTGAATGAGAAAAGTTATTGTGAATTAGATTTTTTTTGTAGCGACAGATATGAATATTTTTCCAAAAAACTTTTTTTAATGCCTACTTAAGCAGCCATACGCTTCATATGTACGCAACAGGTTTTTAATGACTAATTAATAATGCAAAAAGAGCTGATTTTTTATTTCACACTCGCGAAACAAAATTTAGGTCAGAAAGATTATTCTTTTAAGAACAGATATATGTTTACGACAATTGTTATTTTCTACACATATTAACATCTCACAATAAAATATTGAGTTTGCTGTTTGGCATACTCTGTTTGCCCCCTTCATAATTAAAAGGTAGCTCAGGGAAAATCATGCATATGTTTACACAGTAGTCATTAGGTAAAAGAGCAGCATAGGAAATAAATAGCATAAAAAATGAGCAATGTAAATTCTTATCAACAATGATAAAACCGAATAATTTGAATTATTTCTGATTAACAAAAATTGATAATTATAGGTTATACGTTATTATTGCCGGAAATGCATCAAAAGGATATAAGGGTTTAGGCATTCGAAATAGTGTAGGGTCTACATAAATATATCATGTAAAACCTTTTACCTCTACCCGAGACTTAAGTATAATTATCGCTCATGTAACATCATAAAAGTATCACATAGAATTTTTTTTTTCTGATTAATTTTGAAAAAACGAAAGTGTTATTGCTCCTTTTCATTATCTGTCATGAAAACCAAATGAACAATCAAATATTCAACCAAGTTTTTGTGTAAAAAATAGTTTTAAAAAGCGTATAAAAATGAAAAAATATAAAAAATGTCATTATTTTCTACTTTAAAGGCAGAATAAAAATCAGAAGTAAATTATAACATAATATCAACTTACTTTTATGCTGTGTACTCCGACGAGACTCAACGCCTAGATGCAGTCTTTTTGTGTTGTTGAATATCTCCACGAGTGGCGCCACAGACTGGAGATTGAAATGGTCGGTCACAGTTAAAATGTGTTTCCACTTAGTTTTCATAAAAGCGAATAAGCGATTTAGTACAAATACTAATTGCATTTAGAACAAATGCTTAACCATAGTTATGATCCAAATTCATTTAAAAAGAAACCATGTGTCCGATATAATTTGTATTTTCGGTCACAACTTGCAGAATATCTTCAAATTTGACTGTTAAGGGAACCACCATATTAAATCGTATCTTTAGCATCGCTAGTACTAAGCAAAGACACCGCACATTTTCCCTTTCTCATATGCTTTTATCCTTTGTTTGGTTAGGTTTTCAACAAAACACTACTACTAAATAATTATCTTTGCTTCAGAAATAATTTAGTTTCATGTGCTTGAATCACTGGTAGTATTTACACCAAACCATAGAAAGATTTATGTGCGTAAAACCTCATCCATATTTCAGTATGAAAAAGAAAATGCCGCTGTAGGAGGATATTATATTACCCCAAATGTACCAAAATTTATTCAATTTTTAACAACTGTTTTTCCAGATAAAACAATGGGTTTCATTTAATATTTCAAAAGAGACAGCATTAGAATGGCAGGAAAAGATGCTCCTATTGTGATGTTACGTTCATTAAAAGTTTCAACCCCGCAAGACTAGTTTTAAATAGATTAATTTAAGAAAACGGAACATTTTAACTCATATTTCACTCACACATACACAACATACGCACGCACGCACTCTCTCTCACACTCACACACAATATATTATATATCAAACCTGACAAAGGTAAGAAAGTGATAATCAGAAATACAGGAAACGATTGTCGTATCAATTTCATAACTCTAAGCATTTGCACCTTTTCTAAATATAAACTTAAACACGACATACGTAAACCATATTTTTATAGGAAAAAATTTATTGCTAAAAATACTGTTATTAACCGTGAATTGCCTTCAATGTTCAGTACAGCCATGATAACACGTCGGACTTTAACATGTACATTCGAAATGTACATTGAAAAAGATAATCAACAGACGTTGATTGGTTGACATTGTTGGAAAGATACATCCATTATATTCAGATTTACTGATGAATTGAACATGCAGACAAACAAAGTAAAGGGGACGAAGAAATATTTGTGATATAAAGAGTGAGACCAAGATGAATAGCGCAAAAAACTTTACACTTTTACACGAATGGAATAAAATTTCAAAACTGAAAGGAAAAAAATACTTGTGCACAAAATTCAAAAGCGATTTTCTTTCAATTCATTGTTTTCAAACACCTCTTTTGTTTTGTAAATTAAATAAAACTATTACAGCCCCGAAATATTCTTTTATAAAAAAAATACAACAGATTGCTGAGCTGGTTTCAAATAAGTTAGCTGTAGTAATTAACTGCTAAGTACCTTCAACGTCGAGTATTGCCATGGCACGATCCAAACCGTCTTGGTTCGAAGCCGTACAAGTGTAATTGCCGACATCTGCTGCAGAGATTTTCTCAATGAAGTAATTGGATTTTCTTTGGGAAGAGTTTATCTGAAGACCTGCCCTCTGCGGAGGAGCTTGTCCGTTGACCTTCCACTCGAAGAAAACAGGAAGGCGTCCTCTCTTGAGGCTGCACTGGATGTCCAAGCTGTCTCCGAGGTTCAGATCAAGTGGAACCAACAAAGGATGTAGAGTAGGGGTTTCCTTCTGACCTATCAGAAAAATAATGATTTTCACAAGATGTACACAAATTTAAAGCAGTAGCAATAAAATAATTATCGTATAATTAATATGACAACTCTATCAAAAATTTAATAAATATCAGAAACCAGCACAAATTATAGCCAGGTAGGTTTAGAATTTATATGAGACTGAGAAGAGCATAAAAGACTCAGAAACTTACCTAAGGGGATAGTCCCCCCCCCCCAATGGCGATTAAACGGTTACATTTAAAACAAGAACAGCTTCTGAAAAGTCTTTATTCCTATTTATTTTATTTTTTTATTTTATTTTATTTTATTGATGTATTTTACTTTGGTATGTTCGTGAAGTAGTCATTTTACAATTAGTATTAGGTCTTCAGTCAATAGTTTCAACAATAATTTCTTACCCCACCTTTACGGCTTTATTATCTAGTTAATTTTAAATTTTACTGTTGCATAAAAGCTCTTTTATAAAGTTTTAAAAGTGTTTTTTTATATCATACTTTTTTATAGCATGATATCTTCTCCCTTGAACAAACTTTTGAATACCAATGCTCTACTAATGTTTAACAACTATTTTTAGAATTTTAAATAATCTGTGCTAAGAATTCAGTATAAATTCGATTTTTCTTTCAATTCGTCCGTATTTTCAGAACTCTTTCCTCCCACCAAATAAAATAAATCGACCAGAATATAGGCGATTCACGTAGTTTGACGCAATTATGAAGTTAATGGCAAACATTTGCTTTCTTTATATATATTACCGTTTCTTTAACCTACATCTTAATCTTATTGCTGATTTTGTCAAGTATTATTCGCAGTAGGGCCTCGTTACAGCACGGGCATCCGGGGTCTGTGCCCTGGCCATAGAATTTCAAAGGGGCAGGGAATTTTTTTATAATAAATATGGATCTGTTTCTCAGTTTTCTGCAAAACTTCACTTCTTGAATTGTCTCTTTTTACTTCCTTTTACAAACGAACTGATGTGTGCATCACATGACTTCCTTTTACTCCAATTTAATGTCATTTTCTCATTATTGGCAGTTTTAATATGATTCAATAGTTTGCTCTCTAAATATCACCAACAATGGCCAAATTGAAACCAGAGTTAAAAATTTAAAAAAATAATCGCCAAATTTGTCTCCAAGTTGGCGACAAAACTTGGCGACCAAAAGACTGGCGATATATCGCCAAGTGACTGGCGATATACTACCAAATTATAACACCACTTGAGATTACATCGAAACTAACAATGATTTCCCCCCAAAAAGGGGCAAAAGACCCCCTTTAAAGCATCCGAATGCAACCAAAAAGAAAGGTGCACAACTAGACCCCACTAGGAGTCTACGTACGAAATTTCAACTCTCTAGGACATTCCGTTCTTGAGTTATGCGACATACATACACACATACACACATACACACATACGCACATACGCACATACATACGTACATAGAGGCGTCACGAGAAAACTCGCTGTAATTAACTCGGGGATCGTCAAAATGGATATTTCGGGTTTCTGTACGTTCCTAGGCACATATCTACGTGTGGTCGGGTTGAAAAAGAAACTCAACATTCATTTGAGGGTGAGCAAAATAGAAATTAAGGCAGATTTTTGGGTGAAATTTTTTTCGCGAATACAATACTTCCTTTTTTGTAAAAGGAAGTTAAAAGGAAGTATTGTATTCGCGAGAAAAAATTCACTCAAAATTCGGTCTTAATTTCCATTTTGCTCATCCCCGAATAAATGTTGAGTTTTTTCTCAATCCGACCACACGCGGATAAGTGCCTAAGAACGTATAGACACCAGAAATATCCATTTTAACATTTCCGGAGTTAATTACAACGACTTTTCTCGTACGTATGTATGTCGCATAACTCAAGAACGGCATGCCCTAGAAAGTTGAAATTTGGAACATAGACTTTTAGCGGGGTCAAGTTGTGCACCTCCTTTTTTGGTTGCATTCGGATGCCTTAAAGGGGGTCTTTTATAACTTTTTAAGGGGGGAAATCAATGTTAATTTCAATGCAAATTCAAGTGGTGTTATAATTTATGCAAACAATTGGCAATATATCGCTAAGCTTTTGGTCGCCAAGTTTTGTCGCCAATTTGGTGACAAATTTGGCGATTTTTTTTGTTTAAATCTAGTTTTAATTTGGCCTTTGTTGGTGATATTTATAGAGTTAAGTATTGAATCACATTAAATTTGCCAATAATGGGGAAATAACTTTAAATTCGTTTAAAAGGAGGAAATCATGTGATGCACACATCAGCTCCTTTTTTCGGATGAACGTACTATAAATTAGGTTTTTATGTTACATTTAATCTGATTAATTCGGTAAGCATTAAGTAACTACCGGTAATTTTTCATAATGACAAGTTATAGTATTTGTACAACAATTATTACTTTTACCATGTTCTTAGTACAACAATTATGACATTTATCATGACAGGTATGTTCATCGATCATTAAAAAAAACTAAAAACTTTCATTCCGTACAGAGAAATGATCTGGTAATCGACAGATATAACCCCACCCCTTTGCTACATCAATGGGATACTGGAACAGTGTAACCACGTTGTCACACGTAACATATGCCAATCTTATCTTATGATCCAAAGAATACATCAAACAAATTCGAGAAATAAATAAATATTGTAAAGAACTTTATCAAAGTAGTAAATTTTATTTAATAACGTAAACACTAATAAGAAATAAAATTATCATTCTTACCATGAGCACTTGTGAAAACTAAGCAAAACAAGAAGCCCAAAAGTGACATACGATTAAAGAGAAATTCCCTTTCTCCTGTCTTCATTTGGCTGCAATCTGCAAAATAATTTGAACGTTGCTAAAATAAAGTAAACAAGTGTGGCAATTAATGAAACTTTCAAAGTTGCATATCGTTTTGATCATTGAGTTATAAGACTTAGAAGTAGTACTTTAACAATATTTTTTTCAATAAAATCACGAAAACATTACCCCCCCCCCCTTTTTTTCTCTCTTTTAACTAATTGTTTAATTTTTAATACCTTTTTAGTAATTAATATTTCTTTACTGTAAGAAAAAGGCATTCTTTAGATAATGTCTTGATTAAAACCACCATAAATACGTTTTATGTAAACCAACCATTTTTACAGGAGAGTAAGTTGTTTTTTAATATCATAACACGAACTAACGAAACAGTTTAATATTCAAATTTCATTCACTTTATACAACAAAGAGAAAAAAAATTGCCTATGTATATTAACTTGAAACATTGCGCCATAACAAAAAATAGAAATAAATTCAAAAATTACACCTGTGTTACGAATGACAGACTATCTTTTGACTACTGCGGAAATCGCTGAAACTAACGTGCAAACAATTTAAAGGAAGTAAAAAAAAGAAAAGAATTTTTCTGAACTTTTAACGGGTTAAATTTATATGATTAGTTGCAGTCAGAACACTGCTATAACAATTAAACTACTGCACAAGGAGGAAATGTGTAACTAGTTATTGGGCCGATTGTTAAGTTAACATAACTCTTACGAAAAAAATGCTATACGAATTTGTATTAAATAAACTATAACAGAATGTTGCACGCAGTGAAATCATAAAATAAACTCAAGATTTGAATATAATTAAATATTTTTACATAAATATGTATTACTTCTCTTTACGAGAATCTTCAGTCGCTCACTGCCTTTGGAATTATTTTCTTAAGCCTGTTTTTATTTACGATAATTATGTATACGGACATTACATTTTATTTCATAAGTTTACTTGCATGATCAGTAACACTATCCCCAGTAACAAAAATTATAAACCTCTAAAATTTGATTGAACATTAAAATTTCATATCAATTTTTTATATGTATTTTAATGTGCAAGAATTAGGCTGCTAAAATTGAAGTGAGGCACACGAACTCAATATTCTATCAGAATTTAACTGTTTCAAAGATTTTAGTAGATGCCATCGTTTTAAACAATAACTAATACGAAGCTTATCTTTTTCCACATTATTTACTTTAACATTTTATTGTCTAACTAATTGACTGTTTGGTCAATGTTATCTAAATGGATAGGACGCAAAAACCCCGATGTCTAAAATTGCCTGAAAGTATTAAAACTAATTTTCTACAGTCGTTTTCTACACAATAGCAATCTAGTTTTAAGCGAAACTATAAGTCTTGACACAATGAATCATATTCATCTATGATTTATGAATTTAAAAATGAAAAATTATATGAAAATTATTTTAAACTTACCTTTTAGCTATGTCTTTGGCGTTAGCAACCACCAACAAAGAACTAGCTTCTATATTGTCAAAAAAGGCCACCGGTGTCGCCACAAGCTGGGTACTGAGCTATGCGGTCGAAGTTACACTATGGTGTACTACTTTATTTTTTCGTAGCTGAATCGTCAAATGCCTATCTGTGACGCAGCGATTTTTTTATGAATTTTTACAAGCACTTTAGACACATTTTAACAGAGAATTTGCTGATGTTTTCAATTAAAATCTAAGGTCAACATCGCAAACAGTACTATTAAATCAAATATTATGAATGAGTTACAATGGAAACGAAACATGTTGTTTATGCAGTTAGAATGATAGAATCTAGGTATATTTTTCCTCATTTGTAGACATTTAACCAAGTGAAAACTATATTATGCGAAAAAAACATCATTTATATTCGAGATATGAGCTTTCTATCTGTTTTCCTACTTATCAAATACAAAATAATCAGTACCAAGAACAAACACCATGAAAAAATTCCATTTACTTTATTTTCACAGAAATAGTATTTAAATAATGTGCAAATTTAATCAAAAAACAGCTAAAATCACACCCACTTATATGTAAGTACGTTAATCTCTCAAAGCCAGGGGCAGACAATTGGCCTTTTTTGCCCCCCCCCCCCTAAATGAAGAGCCTGCTTAAAACATAAGAATATAAGCACAGCATAGACATTTCACAAAACGCATCATCGGAGATTGGAAAACAAAATTTCCCAATATTAATGTTCACTTACCGCAATCACAATGTGAATGTTACCTAATTAATTTAAAACGTTCATTTTCTTAGATTATCAAACAATTAATTTTGGATAACTAAAAAAAAAATGTGCATTCTACTTGAAACGATTTCCACTTAAATTAAAAAAGAATAAGCAGAGAAAGGTTTTCCGTTTCACCATGCATCTTTTCTGTAAACTGCATCGAATAATAGTGTAACAAAATGTTCGACAGCGTGAAGTATGATGATAAAAAGGCAGCGTTCACAATGTGCATTTGTGAGCTAGTTCTAAAATCTACGAATATAAGTCTTCTTTAATTTCATCTTTTGACTTGTTATGTCAACTACAATAACAGTCATTGATATTATTCATAATGTTAAAAAAAAAACCGCGGCCATTTATTGGTGCTCGCAAAACCTTAAAACATAGCCCACTAGACAATGAAAGGACAAGAAAATAAAGTTTGAATTATTCATCTGCCTGACTGTATTTAAAAAAGTTGTTTATAACTCCAGTAAGATTATGTCACTTAATGAAACAAAATTTGTTCCATCTATCGAAACAAATCGAAAGCTACGCTCCAAACCACCATATTTACCAACCAAAATTTTTCCAAAATGAATAAAGAATAGCTGTTTTACACTACCAACTATTTTTGGCAGCTGTAATTCAAGTAATTTGGCAACTCATTATGATAAAATAAATCGAGAGTTATGCCTCAAACTACTATATTTACAAAGGAAATTTTTTTCGAAATGAATCAAGAATAGCTATTTCACAGTACCAAAACTATTTCCGGTAACTGTAACTAAAGTACTTTGTCAACTCATAATGCGCTTTGTTTTTTGTTTTTTTTTTTTGGGGGGGGGGGGTTTGACACATCATTTTATAAACCACATTTCCATTTTAACTGAAAAATGTTGTTATTCTTGATACGGTTTTTTGACAGCTAACCTTCAAAATGAGGAAAATTAAAAATAGTCCACAAAACAAAGATTGAGGTACAGGTTATAGTTCACTACGAATAGGAAAATGAGACTCACTGTTTTCACTTCAAGTAGTACACTTAAAAAAAAATCCGTAAAAACATTGGTTTTAAACCAGCAGTGCGATTGTATTGTGAAACAGAATCAACTTTCACAATAAGCAGCATTATCATTGAAATGCAGTTTAATGCTTCATAGCCATTATATTTAAAGAAGTTTATTTGGTTTTGAACTACTTTCCACAAGCAAACAACCAACTGATAATTTAAAGACGTCAATTTTAAAGGATCTTTATCATTATTATTATTCTAAGAAGCAGCGTTCTTTCATGATTTCTTTCAGATCTTGAAGAGAGGTGTCATTCAGATCACAAAGAAGCCACAAATTCTAGTTTTGTTTTGTCAAATACAAAATTTTGTTTCTGCAAGTGCACCATAAAAGTATTTCGGGATATATTGAGTCAACAAATGGTGTCACTTTACTTGATAGAAAGAACAATGCTTAATTTTATTTTGGTGCTTAATTGCATACACTGCACTGAACTAAACTATAGTAACACTAAGCGAAAGTCTTTAAAGCCAACAAATTGGTACGATTCTCAATGCCAATTAGCTGGCAACAAAAGATGATGATTAATTTAATTTTCATGATTCCATGCAAAAACCTTCTGCTCCGTCCTGTGCTTTGCCTCCCGTCTAGTTTTTGTGCAATATCGCACAAAAATATAATAAAATTAAGTATCATCTTTTGTAGACAGTAAGTTGTCTCGATTTTTGATACAACATACAACCAGATTTCTTACAGTTGGGAAACAAGAGGTTAGAGAATACGTACATAAGTTTGAGTTGGATTCGATAGAAAATAAAAAATATTTTGAAGATTCACAGATAATGATTCCATGACAAATTATCATTTTTTTTTTTTTTTTGAAAGATTACCTTCCACGTGAAGAACAGCACTAACTTGATCAGTTCCTTCCTGATTGGTAACTGTACAAGTATAATTGCCAACGTCCACAGCAGAGATACTTTCAATGACATAGACGGATCTTTTTTGAGAAGTATTTATTTGAAGTCCCATCTTTGTGGGAGGAGCCTGTCCGTTGATGTTCCACTCGAAGAAGACAGGAGGTCTACCTCTCTTGAGACTGCATTGGATATCAAGACTATCTCCGAGGTTTAGGTCATGAGGAATCAACAACGGATGCAATATTGGAGTCTCCTTTTGACCTGCAAAACATGATTCATTTTCAATAAATAAGCGTTTGCTATCTATTTCTCCCAGCATGAATTCTGTTGGAAACAGTGAATCTACTAAAGTGGATCCAATCGAAATGATTTTCATCAAACGTTAATCAAAATATTTTACAAAGGCTGAAAAACAGCCCAAAATTTGAACTACAGTTTCTAAATAAAACACGGGTTTGTCTTTTAACCGATAAAAACGGTTGTGATGACGTCTTTACTGTTTTGTTTTCATATACTTGTAAAAATTTATGTTCATCGTAGCAAAAGAGATCATAACCGCAAAAGGTAAGAAATTTCTTTTTAATTCCGCTTAAAATATCGCTAAACATTTCACACGGAAAAAACTTTATATCACCAGAGTAAGTAAAACTAGTTTATTCCTGTGAGTTTTGCTACCTCATAAAAAAGAAATGAGATCTTACAATTAGTCTTCTATTCTGATATTTAGTAACACATTTTTGCAAAAAATATGCTATGCGTATTCCTCTGCATAATTAATTATTTCCAAAAAGTAATTCAAAGTCGACAACTTTCACTAATAGCACAGATTTTCACTAAGCCTAATTCTTGATAATATGCATCAATACGATTTGCCGCTATTGCCGATGTGATTTTGAAAGAAAAAACTGCGTATATCATGAGTTGTAGATTGTAGATCACGGGACAGGAAAAAAATAAATATCTTTTGCTGAAGTTAATAATTTGACGAAAATATATTTGTTAGGATAACGTAACAAGAAATTATTATTAGTTACAATGACGGCAATGTTTTACATATATGTGCGTGTGTGTGTACATAAACAAAAATAGTTCAATTAAAACTGCATCGACTAATTTTAAAGCTCCAGTAACAGTTTAAGTATTTATATATGAACTTAAGGTATTCGAGTTTTCTCTTACCATAGACAGCGGAGAACAGCAAAGAAAATAACGCACTCAACAGCAACTCATTTCCAAACTTCTTACGAGTTCTTGAAATTGCCATTTTCTTAAGGCCTATATAAAAAAAGCAAACAATGTAGTCAAAAAAGAACAAATGTTAGAGTCAAAGTTTCCATCCTTCTACGTTACTTAGAATTTTTATGGTCAAACGTTTTCAGAATGTGCAATTCCCAAGCCCTATACATATCTACTAGAAATATAAAAGGTTTCATACCGATACGTGGGATGGCTGAGAAAAATACAACTAACTTTCGTTACAATAACTTTTTAAGTTTTGAAACTCACAATTGCATCAGAACTGTCGAAAACTATTAACTTTTGAAGTTTATTAAATTTTCTCTCTAAATTTAATTAGAAGTTTTTCAGCGAATCCAGTTGCCAGTTTAAAGCAAGAATTTTTAAGGATTACGTTTAGACTGAATATAAATTAGTATATAAAGCACATTAAAAAAAATTCCTCTTCGGTCGTTGATAAAAACAATTCCAAATCTTGTGTGAAATAAATTTTTGCAATTTAAATTTGAGTCACTTGACTCATCACGATTAGGTTTTCAAGCACTTTGAAAGAAACATTTTATTGACATTTTTAAGAGCCTAATAGTTATCATTAAATAACCAGTAATGTTCAGCACGTGGGTGTAAACGAAAAAAATCCAGTCTCCTTCATGATTTTTTTATTTTTATTTTTCAATGTCACAGCTTTTTTAATTGATTGCATTTGTTTTTTCGCTGAGTAAAATACCTTGAAAATTTCGTTAAAATATTTTAACAGTCAAAAAATATCATCTGTTTTGACTATTTTTTGCAAAAATGAAGCACGTTTGCATGGTTAGCAAAATAAAAGGTTTTCTTTCACTGAATGAAAATTATTTGGGAAGAAGAGTTTTTAAATAGAACATTGCATTATCCATTAAGAAAGTTTTTGTCCCAAGGGCTAAAACTTTTCTTCTGTTGCTGACCCTGTAGTACGTTGTCTTAACAAAATACAAGATCTAGCTAGTGTTATGTTTGAGTTCTAAATAGACGGAATTTTCCTATTTTAAGCTTATCTATTCCTCTGACTTACATAGAAAAAATGTTCTATTTGAGTTAAAGTCACATACCTAATTAGCTTATAGATTTAAAAAAAATCAATTTTTTGGAACTTTTTAGTTTGTTGAAAAAATTGAAAAGAGCAAACATAACTTTTTTTGTCCAAAAAGTGGCACTCTCCCCAAAAAAATTGGAAAAAAACCCATGATTTAAATGTTAGAACAATATTGAATGCACAGTATATAATAAAGATTAGGGAATATAAGGAGTTGTGGTTTGACAGAACTCTGATTGTTGCCGAAGTCACGCTTTATTATTATTATTGTTATTTTACTATTTTGCACAAAATTATTCACTTCTTCAATAAAGAGATTGACAACGGTAAATCGCACTTACTGAAAAAAGTAACTCATATATTCAGGGTTTCTCAATAAAAAACACGCCTTATGTCTGCATTAAATTCAGTACTTGAAAAAAATATACAGTCATACTAAACATTTTCAAAAGAAATTTCAGATTATTTTAATTCTTTTTTTATAGACACCCATGTCAGTACGTAATGTGAAAGCTCTTCCAGAGAAGCCGTAAAACAGCTCTTTGAAACCCGTAATATACCTATTTCTAGCATATATAAGAATTCTCTGAAATAAATATTTTAATATAATTTTAGAATAATAATGTATAAGATTTTTTCCTTATTCTGTAATCTTGTTCTTCTAAAGAAACAAGAAAGGAATTACTCAATTAAATTGTAAACATTAACTCAAATAGTGCAGATTTCACTACGAGAGTGTATTAAAGAAATCGGAATCGGTTGACTTTGATTATACAAAGCAGTTGGTAACATCAACACAAGGAGTGGGAAATGGATTTTACTGTAGTTGAAGCATTATTTTTGTAGAGAAAGGTGTAGAAAAAAAGTAACTAAAGCAGCCTTAAGTTTAATTTTTCATAGATCTCCATAGTCCATAAATGATTTAATTTTAAAGATAAATATATAAACATCAAACGCGTCTCTGATGTTATATATTTCCTTGCAATAAACATCGCATAAAAACAAATTTTTATTGATTTTTTGCATCTCTTTCAAACATACATTTTAGAAGAATGAAAATAAGCTATAAATTTTATAATTTCTTCATTTAATTATAGATTTAACTAAATAGATTTTAAGATGATTATCCTCAGCTTCCTAGATTTACACTTCTTATTCATAGTGTTTCTCTGATAACATTTAAAATCAAGCCATTGAGAATTTTCAAACCAGGGCTACACTACCTTTGATGCAAAGAGATAGTATTCTTACCTTTGAACATAATAAATGAATCGGTATGTTATATTTTATCTATTTCATTCCAGTTGAATTCGCATAAAAATTCGTGAACGAAACTGAATAATGCTATGTATGCAGTACGACTATAACACTTAAAAATAAAGATTTTTGATTTTAAATATTTTCGGTACAGCATTTCAAGAACACAAGAAATTTACTCGAAAACTCGTGACGTAAAAATAAGATTGTTGAGCTGCTAACACGAACCCGTAAGACAAACAATAAACTCCCCGAAATATAATGATTTTTAAACCTAAAACCGGAAAATAACAGTTAAAAGTTGTGTTAATTACAAAAGTGTACAGTATTTTCAAATTTTGTGCAAACAGATCCGCAACTGCTACTTTAAACCAACTATTTTTTTCCGGGTGAATTTTTAGAGTTTTGCTTATTTGAACGAAAATAACTCTCTTGCATTTGCTTATACATTGCTCAAAAACTTACACAGATATCTCCTATTAGCATGCCAAGGAAGTGTTTGCTCAAAACACGTAAATATCTTTGATATCAAATCATAATTGTGAAGATAATTAGACTCACCTTTTCAATTGCCCGATATCCAGCAGTTGTTTCAGCAGGATGCTTGTTTGTTCCCAAAAACATCCGCGGGAGGCGCCACAAGCTGGAGTTATAAAACAACCGGTCACAGTTACATGTTTAAGACTTCCATTCATCCGAGTAGTGTTCTCGATTGCTTTCAGAATAGGTATCTTTGACACAAAGAAAAAAAAAATTCTTTTAGATAAACAGCACCTTGAGTTCTTTTTTCTTCAAGCTGTCCAACTGCATTTCAACAGTTTACAAAATCAGAGCGCATCGGGAAAAATGACAGCTCACACTCGGTACAATAAAGTCATCTCTTTCATGTGATTTCGTTTTTATTTATTTTTTTTATCTTTTCTTTTTTACCAAAATTTATAGGAAAGAAAGTCAAAAAATTGGCTCATTGTTTCAACAACAGTACTTAAAATTTGGGCGGTCTATTTGGCATAACGACAAGAACCAGTACATACAGCGTGTAGAGGAACAACAGAAATGTGTATTGACATAATGTATCCTCAGAATTCTCAAGTCATACATTTCAAAAATCCATTTCAAATGCGTCTTCCCTCATCAACTGTATTACATACATTTTAATTATAGGATTTGATTTTTCGACTAATCTAAGAACTCCCAATTCGGGCTGTTGACGGAATAGAAAAAAACACATCGACCCTTTAAAAATTATGCGTTTTTTTTTACCCACATTATACTTGTTTGTTTTGTTTGGGTGTATGATAATATTTTTGTCTGACGTTTCTCATAACGATTTGCTTCTTAAAATAAAATGTAACTGGAAAAAATTTAACTTTTATTTCTTTTGTTGCATTCAATTTTTGACATTCAGATTGATTTTTCTAATTCATAGCAAATGTACTCGAATCAAACATGTTTTAAGCCACATGGCAGCATGGAAAAATGTCTATCTTTGCGAATAATACTGCGCAATCTCTGTGATGTAATTCTACGCTGTAACAATTTGCAAGACATTTAAACGTTACTACCACTAATATTTTTAATGTTAGGTTTTATGCTTTTACAATTGAATTGATAATTAAATACAGCACACATTTGCAAAAATCGTTAATGACGTCCTTTTATGCTAAAATTTGCTCCGTAACAGTTTGTTTCTCCTAAGTTTATGTCTTCGAACTCAAGAATGTCTCATCAGTTTCAACATGGAGTTCCAATTAGGAGCAATTTATAGCTGTTCTAAAATTGGATGAATAAATGAGATTTAATTTTTAATTAGTTTCAGCAATTTGGCAAAAATAACAAGTCAAAGAAAGCAAATCCTACATGACTGATCTTGGACAATTATTCCAGCCAAATTTCCTTGAAAAACCACTAATACTTAGTAAATGGAATAACCCTGTTATTTGTATTACCTCAAACAAGACATAGGCTCAACCACTACATTTGAAATGTTTGGTGCTTTGAAGGCTGCTTTTTCCTCACATGAAGCAAATAAAACGGCTCAATGTGAAAGAGCCTAATAATTTGTTTCATGTTAAAATGTGTTTTCTGTGTATGAAAAAGATAAAAGAGTAAAGTATGGTATTTATTGGCAAAAATTGTAATTATATTTTAGTTTTTCTTTGCAGTCAGGTGAGGTGCTCGGAATTGCTCGATTGGGTAGGTCAATTTTACACACAGTAAGTTTTTAATTTTTATTTTCAAGGTATTTTTTAAAGTATGTAATTACTCAGATGCTTCGTGTTGCAGATTTTGAACGTCTTATGCTTCATATGTTGAAAAAACAGCTTGCTGAAGTTAAGTGCGCAGAATTTACCGCTTTCTCCAACTTCAAAAATAAAACTGTAGAAAGCTAATGATATACTCTGCTCGCAAAGTTATAATGAAGTTTTTCTACTCTATATTTTACAAAATAAGTTGACAATACTGTACACAGCTCATTGTATGTATAATCCAAAAATTCTGAAACTTCTGATCACAGGGAACTTGTTTTGAGTTCTCATTTGAAGTGATTGAAATCTCTGGCCTTAAATTCGAATATTCTATCAAGTATAATAAATTATGGAATTATTGAGCTGCTATGAAATATATATGGGGAGATTTTAAACATTTAACAATTTAAATTTTTGCGTTCAAAGTTGCACTAATTTATCTATAATCATTTATTTTTATCACATTTTTCACAGGATTCAAAGTTACCCTAAGTGGCAGGCTACTTTTGAGCAAGATAAACAGTTCATTTCAAACGGTTTTTATAATTATTATTTCTCAGTTTTTGGTAATTATGCAATAAACATGCGTTAGTGTCAAATTTTCATTAATTTTATGCTAATAAAGACAGTATTATTAAAGATAGTATAATATAAGAAAAACGGTTAAAATAGATAATGGTAGATAGCAGTCATTCTGAATGAATGCAGTCCCATTTCCGTCATCTGTAGAAAAAAGACTCAAAGCATCATTAAAATTACTTATGATGTACATTTTTTTACGTATTTGCTACGAACAGGCGCTATTTGCGCTATAACTGAATAAAAAGAACTGACTTTGATTGTGACCTTCCACACACTATCAATATCTAATTAAAAACCAAGTTTTTAAATTTCTAGCGCAATGTCGTAAACAAGGAATCATTAGTGTTTGAACTGCCCAGTTGGTACCAAAACACAAATCTATCTCGTTCGCAGCGGGGAATTATCATTAAAAATATTTCTTCAAAATGACTTCGTTTTCCCCTTTTATTCCCTTTCTCGTTCTTCCTTTTATCACAGACGTAGCACCTAATACCATTGTTTAGCAGAAGGTACAGTACACAACAGAAAGTTCAGTATACGAATTTTCGCTATTATACTTTTTATTAAAACCTCGCTTTTGAACTGAACAATGACTATCCAAAATACCCGAGAAATCGCCAAGTAGCAATTCATTGCCGATACTAGTAATGCAGTGAGAAAATGGAACTCTCTGTGCTACTACAGCAGAGAAGAAAATTCCACTTTAAAAGCACGAGAAAATACAAGTAACTGTAAATAAGTTTTCTTTGTCGTAAGAGTGCAACAGTAGAGGAAAAAATTTTACATGTTAGATAACTCGCACTACAACGATGAAATTCCACTATCCGCAAACATGTTTCCTTGTTATTAGGATGTTGAAGCAGAGACGAAAAACTTACAATCTGTAAATGTGTTTTCTTTGTTATTAGAATGGTGCAGCAGAGAAAAAAATTATGTGCTAGATAACTCGCACTCGAACGACAAAAATGCAGATATCCCCAAATATGTTGCTTTGTTATTAGGATGTTGAAACGCAGATGAAAAACTTACAACATCTAAGCGTTTTTTTTTTGTTTTTTTTTGTTACAAAGGTGTTGCAGCAGAGCAAGAAAACTTACATGATAGAAAACTAGGGGTACAACGACAAATTGCAACTATCCGCAAATACGTTTCTCTGTTAAAGGGAAGTTGAGGCAGACGAAAAACTTACAACAATCTGTAAATGTGTTTTCTTAGTTATAAGGGTGTTGCACGAGAGAAGAAAAGCTTACAAGCTAGATAACTCTCACTACGACGACAGAATGCAATTTTCCGCAAATATGTTTCTTTGTGAAAGGATCGGGAAGCAGAGACGAAAAACTTGCGACCTGTAAATGTATTTTCTTTCTTGTAAGGGTTGTTGCATTAGAGGAAAAAAATGCGTGCTAGATAAGTCGCACTACGAGTGCGGCAAAATGCTTCTCGTGATATTTACAACGAGCTGCAAAATTATTTACGATCTGTAAATCTGTTTTCTTTGTTTTAAGGGTGTTGCAGCAGATAACAAAAACTTACACCCTAGATAACTCGCACAACAACGACAAAATACAACAAATATGTTTCTTTGTTATAAGGATGTTGAAGCAGAGACGAAAGATTTAAAATCTGTAAATGTGTTCTCTTTGATATTTATATTAGGGTATTACAGCAGAGAAAAAACATTAAATACTAGATAACTCGCACAACAAAATGCGGTAAAAATGCTTCTCGTGATATTTACATCGAGCTACAAATGCTTCTCGTCATACTTTCAACAAAATGCAAATGCATCGGAAACTCGAGTTTTTGAGCTTATTGGAACGCTAGTGCCTCGGATATCAAAAATCTCGGTTAACAGAAACCTATACTAATAATATAAAGTTGCAGAGTTTGTTTGTTTGTGTTTGAATGCGCAAATATATGGAACTATTGGTTCGAATTGAAAAATCCTTTTTCTGTTGAATAGTCAATTTCTAAGAATAAGTCCATTAGAAAAAAGTAAATAGTCCATTAGAAAGCTATAGGCTATTTAAAAAAAAAAAAAATCAGATTAACCGAAATATTTGTAATTGCAAATTAAATGTTTGATTAAATGTTTAGTTCTGTGAATTCCTAATAGATGGCGGGGTAAGTTTAGTCCTCTGAATTCCTAATAGATGGCAGGGTAAATTAACTTATCGAGAGGTCACTGGCTACGCTATTGAGGAACAGTGGTAATCAGTGAACTGATTTTTGAATGCTTTTTCTTTCGGTATTCAAGGACAAAATTTGATTTTGTAGGATTTTTCTATTGGGTCTTATTTTCCTATCGTTAAAGATACTTACTTATCTAAGTAAATAATTTGATTCGTCGTAATATTTAATTGCGTTTTTTTGAGCAATCACGATTGCTTATTGTTCTCACCTGACAGTTTTGAATTCCTATGATTTTATTTTCCCCCGCCGCCCTCTGCAGCCCCACCGTCAGCCGGCAGCTTCACGATGCTGCTCCTCTAGTGAAAACCGTCTCCAGGTTGCGTCACTTACTTGCCTACACTTACACATACACCTACACACACATACACCTACACACACAAACACATACACACACGCATACATACAGACACACAAACACATACACACACCTACCCATACACACAACTACACACACATACACATACCCCTCACACAAACACACAACTACACACACACACGCGCTACACACACATACACATACCCCCTCCTCACACAAACAAACATACCCCCCCCCCCACACACACAAACACAAACTCACACGCCTACATATACACACTCGTGACTGCGAAAAACATAAGTTGAATTTAAGATGTCAAAGTTCATATCATTTTTTTTTCACGTTTTCATTATAGTATTGTTTATTTGGCAATACATTATAAATTGCAGATAAAAAAACCCTCTTCACTTGCTAAAGAGCAGGGTAACGGTAGCGTGGCTGCTTGGCGCGTCAAGCGAGTAACTAGACAGTTGAAGGATTAATTTCAGTTTTAAAGCTACTGCTAATCTTTTTATGTGTTTTGGCGGATAATGTAAAAATCCTAAGAGACTTTAATGGGTTTTTTGAAAAGGTATGTACGCATTTTTGTTGAGGAAAAATGATTATTCCACATCAGAAGTGGGGGAGGGGGAGTCGATTTTTCTGATCAAAGCGCTTCTTTTAAACTCTTAGCACGAGCATTGCCGTGCAGGTACTGCTTGTTTTATATAAAAACTTGTCAGGATCGCAAATTTTTAAAATGTATTAATTAAAATTACAATAGTTTTAAAAGATGAAAATCAACATGTAAAAGTATATTGTTTTACAGTTAAAAAACTAAAATAGAAAAAAAAACTTGTAGTAAGTTTTAAAAAGCCAATTGAGTTTTTTTACAATGCCAAGATTACTTGGAACATGCATTTAAAAAAAACACAAATTTCAAGAAAATATTTTCAGTTTCAAATTCAAAGTCCATCGTTTTATTAAATGTACATTTTTTTTAAGTGTTACCTTTCTTTTTAAAATTATCTGCGCGGTTAACAGAAACCTCGGTTAATCGAAGATCGATTTGTCGAGGTTCTACTTATCCGAAAACTTGTTTATCTGTAAAAAAGGAAGTTAAGAGAGAGAGGCAGAGGACGAAAATATTACAATCTGCAAATGTGTTTCTTTGTTATAAGGCTGTTGCACGATAGGAGAAAAACTTACATGCTGGATAACTCTCACTACAACGACGGAATGCAACTTTCCGCAAATATGTTTCTTTATGAAAGGACGTTGAAGCAGAGACGAAAAACTTTCGACCTGTAAATGTATTTTCTCTGCTATAAGGTTGTTGCCTTAGAGAAAAAGAAATACGTGCTAGATAACTCGCACAACGAGTGCGGCAAAATGCTTCTCGCGATATTCACAACGAGTGCGGCAAAATGCTTCTCGCGATATTTACAACGAGCTGCAAAATGCTTCTCGTGATAGTTGCAACAAATGCAACTATCCGTAAACATGTTTTAGTCCATGATCTGAAGGGGGTTGAGCATGCATGGAAAGGCTGACGCAATATTATTTCTGATTATTGTTACAGGCACGATGGTGATTATGAAACCACATGTCGTCACCCCCCTGGGTGGTCGACAACCCCGGGGGAGGGGGGAAAGCAGTGGGGGAACCGTTTTCTAAAACACTCATAACTCGCGAACTATTTGAGATAAAACACTGAAAAAAGTGGCAATCGACGCAACAAAACAAGTGCTTCATAAAAGCTTAATATAATTATGGACCTATCTTTGTTGGTTTCTGAGTAAAATTCCATTTTTCGCAAACAAGCAAAATTTTTGAATAAAATGCGCAAAACAAACTTTTTTGACCAAAATAAATTCCAAATCAAAATTGTTTGATTTTTTTGTTCAAATAATGTCCAAAATATCATTATTCAGTTTGTTAAAATCATTTAAGTACTGTTAACGCGTTGAAAAACAAAATGACAGTAGCAAGCTCGAACACGATTTGCATTATAGTTCAGGATCTGAAGGGATATTTTGAGCATGCATGGAAGACTTGACGCAAAATTATTTCTGATTAATGTCACAGGCACTATAGTGAATATGAAACCACATGTCTTCGCCCCCCTGGATGGTCGACAACAACGGGGGAGGGGTTAAAGCAGTGGGGGGAGCCGTTTGCTAAAACACTCATAACTTGCGAACTATTTGAAATCAAACACTGAAAAAGTGGCAAAAGATGCAACAGTACAAGGGCTTGAAAAACCTAAGTATGTTTATGGTCTTATCTTTCTTGGTTTTTAATTAAAATTCCTTTTTAGCAGCCATGCAAAAATTTTGAATAAAATTAAAAAAAAACTTTTTTTTTTCAAAGATAAGTTCTTTTTTAAAATTATTTAACCGTTTAGGGAATCAATAAAACCTGAAATTTCATTATTCAGTTTGTTTAAAACTACTTAATTATTACCAACGTGAGCGTTAAAAAGCGAAATAGAAAATGCAAGCACTTGCCTAAGTTAGCGCATTGAATAAAACGACAGTATGCTAAGGAGAAAAAAAATAGCCTTATTATCGTTATGACGAACTATTCATTCTTCAGTTTACAGACTTATTCTAATTGCAAAGTATTTAACTATGACTTTAATTTTGTTATATACTGCTTTTAAATTTGAGAGGAACTAGGGAACCAGGCCCAGAGTAGTTTCAATTCAAATGCAATTTTAATTTATTTCTATTAATTTGTGTTTTCAATTTGCACAAAAGAATATTGCGGGTATTGTTTTGCGGATATTGCTTTTTATAATTTACTCAACAAAGAACAATGATACAAGAAATAATATTTACTAAATAAATATAAAAAATGAGAAGCTTGAGTTTTTATGAAAACGAATATAAATATAAAATTATACACTAGAGTTCTAAAAAAACTAATTATATAAAATTAGTAAAATAATGCGTATTAAAAAATAATTGTAGAATATCAATATACATACATAAAGCATTAATATATCAGAAATTCTGAAAGCTGGACCATACTCTTTTTTGTTGACTTGTAATTGTTCTATTGAATCGTTCTCTTCCGAGTATTTTGTAGTTTATGGGTTTTTGCTTTAGTCTTAAAAGCACAGTATTTACAGCAAGATGAATTATTAATAAAACAATTACAAGATTATTTACAGCTTTTGCCTGCGCAGGGTGGAATTAAACTATCTGGTAACACTGGCTGCATCATAAGGTGTGGGGCTTTATTGATTTATTTTCGTTCAAGTGAAACCCAAACTTGGTTACATCTAAAGGCACTGCTAATGTACAGGGGAATTGATTCAATAGTATAGTACTGAGCAATACTTCTTAGCACATGTTGGAAAGAATTGCAGGAGCATGGTAAAGAGCTGATATTATATTTATTTCTGATGGAAATGACAAGAAATTATTGTAATGTACTTTCCGGAACTTCTGGTTTTCAAGTTATGAAAACGACAGTGAGATGTACCGATCGTGTTTAAGGTCCACGCGTGTAGTTTGACAATTGGAGAGAAAATTTTATTATTTTTTATTTGGAGACCTGCAAAATCTTTGCTACATTTGAAAATAGTGTTTGGGGCATTATGGACCACAGTCATTCATTCCACCGATAACTTGACCTTTGTTCTTAAAATAGGGTGCTTCTTCCAGAGTTTTGCTGCAAGAAGTATCATTTTCAATTACATTCACGAAATCGGACCTCGCGCTTTGCTTCAGTGAACCATTCTGATGAACCTAACCTAGCATTGGGCTTATTGTATGGGAATGATTTTAAGATGTACTAACATCACTTTCGAGCTAACGTTTCCCAGGTTAACTGTTTTTTTTTTTTTTTTTTTTTTTTTTTGTTTTCTTTTGCTGTTTTGCAGTCGCTATTGAAGACATTGCCATTGCAGGACTTTTCTGGATAAGAGACTATTCACATTTTCTTTAACGTTCCACTGAAATTTTGATGCTGCTTATGTGGCAATAGCCTCGCTCACTTTGTTTCATAACTCAGGTGTAAAATCTGCAAAAGGGTTATCCTGATCATTTATCCTTTCCGTAATTACTTCGTACTTGCAAACTTGCATGTTTTAATTTTTAAAAAAGTGCCGTTGTGACCCATACTAAGCAGCTATAATGCGTTAAAGATTAATTAAGTAATTACTTAACTGGGACATTGTTTTGATAATATTACGAAATAAAACCGCCAAAACAGGAGAGCCACAAAATTTACTTTGGTTTATGTCGAGTCTTCAAGGTACATTCCGCAAACTTGTTTTTTTTTTCCTTTTGTGAATTACCTCAAATGCTTTTTGAGCTTGCTTTTATTTCACTTTTCAACGCTTTAATAATATTTATGTAATTTTAAACAAACTGGATAATGATATTTCAGATTTTATTGGTTCCTTAAACAGTTAAATAATTTTGATAATTTGAAAAAAGAAAATGCGTATTTTATTCAAATTTTTTGCTTGTTTGTTTGCGAAAAATAGAATTTTACTCAGAAATTCACAAAGATATGATCATAGTCATATTTAGCTTTTATGAAGCCCTTGTTTTGTTGCGTCGATTGCCACTTTTTTCAGTGTTTTGTTTCAAATAGATCGCGAGTTATGAGTGTTTTAGCAAACGGCTCCCCCCACTGCTTTCCCCCCTCCCCCGGGGTTGTCGACCATCCAGGGGGGGGGCGAAGACATGTGGTTTCATAATCACTATAGTGCCTGTGACATTATTCAGTAATAATTTTGCGTCAGGTCTTCCATGCATGCTCAAAATACCCCTTCAGATCCTGAACTATAATGCAAATCGTGTTCGAGCTTGCTACTGTCATTTTGTTTTTCAACGCGTTAACAGTACTTAAATGATTTTAACAAACTGAATAATGATATTTTGGACTTCATTTGAAAAAATAATCAAACAATTTTGATTTAGAATTTATTTTGGTTAAAAAAAGTTTGTTTTGCGCATTTTATTCAAAAATTTTGCTTGTTTGCGAAAAATGGAATTTTACTCAGAAACCAACAAAGATAGGTCCATAATCATATTTAGCTCTTATGAAGCCCTTGTTTTGTTGCCTCGATTGCCACTTTTTTCAGTGTTTTATCTCAAATAGTTCGCGAGTTATGAGTGTTTCAGCAAACGACTCCCCCCACTGCTTTCCCTCCTCCCCCGGGGTTGTCGACCACCTAGGGGGGCGACGACATGTGGTTTCATAATCACCATCGTGCCTGTAACAATAATCAGAAATAATATTGCGTCAGCCTTTCTATGCATGCTCAACCCCCTTCAGATCCCGGTCTATTTCTCTGTTATAAATATTTTGAGGCACAGAAAAAAAATTTACGATCTGTAAATGTGTTTTCTTTGTTGTAAGGGTGTTGTAGCAGTTAACAAAAACTTACATACTAGATAACTCGCAACCCAACGACAAAATGCAACTATCCGCAAATATGTTTCTTTTCATTATAAGGATTTTGAAGCAGAGACGAAAGAATGGGTTTTCTTCGATATAAGGGTGTTGCAGCAGAAAAAAAAAATTACTAGATAACTCGCACTACAACGTGCGGCAAAATGCTTCTCGTGAAAGTTGCAATAAAATGCAACTATCCGTAAATATGTTTCTTTGTTATAAAGATGTTGTGAATCAGAAAGAAACTCCTCATCAACCATGCGAATGCATGCAAGTGCTTCTCGCGGGACAGGAAGGTGAGTCTCTACTCTCTAGTTTCGCAGGCCGGGTCCCGGCTACAGAGCCGACACCACGCCCCAGTCAAGGGGTTTACCTACGATGAAACCATAGATGTTTTGCGCGTGCCTGGCCTGTGTGACGCTACAAAGCGACGCACATGAGCGGACTCGCGCTGTTGTGAATCAGAGAGAATAACTTAAAATCTTTAAATGTGTTTCTTTGTTATAAGGGTGTTGCAGCAGAGACGAAAAAAAAAATTACACTCTAGATAGCTCGCACTATAACGACAAAATTCAACTATCCGCAAACATGTTTCTTTGTTATAAGGATGTTGAAGCAGAAACGAAATATTTACACTCAGTAAATGTGTTTTCTTTTATATAAGGGTGTTACAGCAGATGAGAAAAAGTTACATGCTAGCTAACTCCTCCTTTTGTCTTATACCACGAAAAATGCAACTATCCACAAATGTGGCGGAGAAATCCGTAATTGAAGTAAGTTTTAGGAGAACCTCGATAGATGGCGCCAGCAGCTAAGGAAGCGCACCAAACTGATCGGGGGTTTGCCCCCTACGCAGACCCCTAGAGAGAGAGTCGAGGGTGTGAGCCAGGAGGTCTCGCGGTAGTGCGTCTTGTGTGTTGGTGACCGGCTGCTCTGATAACATGGAGTTCCAGCAGAATGATGCCGAAGCTATTCCTCCGTTGAGTTTTGGGTAAGTCCACACTCCCTCTCCTCCCAGAATCTGCGTACTGTATTTAGTGACAAAATAAATTGATTATTCGCCAGATTTAGCTTTAGCGTAACTGATAATTTACCTGTGATGGCAGGAGCTAACATCTACACAACGCAATCCTACGGATAGTCCTCCATCACATTGGTGCAGTGACCATTTTTTTCCTGGCGTTTAATCTAAAATATTTTGAAAAGTAATCGCCGTGGTTGTTCGATACGTTTTTTTTTTTTTTTTTTTTTTTTTTTTTTTTTTTTGAAAAAAAAAAAATAGTTACTTTAGAAGATTCTATGCTGGTATCGAACGTTGACCATGCCGGTTCTAAGCCTAACGCGATCTGGATGCATCTGTTAGAGTTTTCAAAATATGCTTTATTTGAATTTAGATTTGTAACAATTTTGTGAACGCTTACTTTAATATGCAATTATTTTTGAGATCTTTCCATAAAATTACGTTTCAGAAGAGTTTGAAAATTTTTGCTTCATGCATGGTTTTGAATGATCATTGAATTGACTCTGCGCTACAGTTATTTATTTAAGTGTTTTTTTTCCTATCAATTGATCATACTTTTGGTTGTTTTCACTTATTTATTATTTTATAATGCATTTCTTTTGTGTAAAGCAATCGCAAAATGTTTCATATAAAGTGCATTTTGGGGTAACGAAAAATCTTTGCTAAGTGATGTGTGAATTTTTATTTAATTTCTCAATTTTACTGAAGCTTACTAATAATTAAATGTGTGTTAGGTTAAATGTCATAATGTATCGTAGGGGCAGAGCAGCACAGAACATAATTGTTCAAAACAATACAGCCAATGGCATTAATAGATTTAGTTCCAAAGTTTTCCGGAGACGACACTATTAACGTAAAGAAATTTTTGAGCAAAATAAATGAAGTAGGACGGTTAAGCGATTGGTCGGACGAAGAGAAATTGTCCATTCTGAAACTTAAACTCACCGGGGCAGCTGAATTGTTTATTTCGACAGTCACGGGAGAAAATGATTTCAACACGGTTGCGAATTTGCTAATAGAACGGTTTGAAAGAAAAATTTCAATTACAGGTGCATTACATGATTTGGCAACATGCTCCCAAAAGCCAACAGAAAGCGCATTTGATTTCGGTCTAAGAATTAGGAAACTTGGAGCCCAGGTTTATAGCGCAGGGAATATGGTACTAATGCCAGAAGTAAGCCAGAATTTGCTTTTAGCAAGGTTTCTAGCGGGATTGAAAGCAGACATTCAGCGATTTGTTTTGAGTAAGAACCCGCAAACGTTAGATGAAGCAATATCAATCGCTTCACAAGAGGAGGAAAACAATAAAATTCACGAGGAGTCAGTAAAACAAACAGAAATTAGTGATGTACACAGAGTACAAAACGAAATTGTCAGTGAATTGACCAGTCAATTAGCAAAATTAAGCACCGAAGTGCAAACACTAAGAGCTCAAACGAACGCGGTTAATGTGCAGGAGCAAGGGAATAGTAATTCAGAGTTTAGGGGGAATTCCTATAGAACCAACGCACATACAGGTAGGGGTTCGTTTACCCACAATAGGGGACGAGGCCAGTTCAACTTCAGATGTCACTATTGTGGAGGCGCAAATCACAAGCTATCTGAGTGTTATGTCAAAGATAGAGATATGAGACAACAAAGGCAAACAAGGAATAGATCCAATTCACGAGATTGTAATAATTATCGCGGGAGAAATAATCAAAATTTAAACTTCAGGGGGAGAAGGCATTAATTAATTTTAGCAGTTACAGGATCGACCCTTCTCCCTCCTCAAACCCATACCCTAATTACAGTTTGCAGACGATTGATGTCGAAATTAACGGTGTAAAATGCAATTGTCTTTTGGACACGGGTGCCTCAATTTCTTTACTCGGACCCAGTATTTTTGGAAAATTAGAGAAAAAAGATTTGCAAGAGATCAAATATAATATTTCAGCCAGAACTGTTAATGGGGGGAATTTAGAAATCCAGGGTTGTTTTAAAATTGTTTTGAAAGTACAAAATTTACCTTTAGAGCAACTTTTTTACATAACTAAGCATGACTTCAACCAAAATTATCAAGGAATCCTAGGGTTTGATTTTTTACAATATAGAACTGCAAATTTAAACTTATACGATAACACTTTGCAAATCATGAACACAAAGATACCAATTACATCGAGAAACACAGTTGTTAATATAATTGATTTGGGAGAGGAAATTAAATTAAAACTTAATAAGAAAATTTTAATTTCCGCCACATTCGAGCTCAGTTATTTACGTTGAAGTGCCCATCTGTACAGACAATTGCATTAGTGCTAGTATTAAGAAGAATTCCAAGTTAAAAGGTGTCTCGTTTGACAGTGATAAAATTAAGATTGACCATAGTAATAAACAAGCGGCAATCAGAGTTAATAACACCACTGATTCAGGCATTTTTCTAAATAAACACACTAACATTTGCTATGTAAGCAATTTTGAGGAGCTCCCCTCAGACATCCCAGTTTTCAAGGGATTTACCTGAACCATTGACGGAAAAAGATTTCAACATGAGCGGATTGAGTGCAAATTTAAAATCAAAAATTTTCAGTATTTTAAAAGATCATGAATCTGCTTTTGCTAGGACGACAATGGAGTTAGAGGAAGCACGAACAGAACCTCATAAGATTCAGCTACATCATAATCACCCCATCAAATGTCCCATTTACAAAATTCCATTCAATTTAAGGGAAGAATTTAGGTGACAAATTCAAGATTTGGAATCAGCTGGCATAATTTCAAAATCAAAATCTTTATATAACGCCCCAGCTCTTTTTGTTAGGCAAACAAATAAATGGAGAATGGTTCTTGATTTCAGAAAGTTAAATGAAATTACTGAAACGCATGACTTTGAAATTCCGACTTTAGACGATATTTTGCACGAAATTTCAGGATCTAATTATTTTAGTTCTCTTGATTTAAAAACTGCATTCAATCAAATTCCAATTGACCGGAGAGATAGGCACAAAACAGCTTTTTTTACTCCTGACGGAAATAAGTATGAGTTTAATCGCGTTTGTTTTGGTCTCCGAAATGCTCCGAAAGCGTTCCAACAAATTGCCACAAATGTATTAGGAGATTTACTACACAAAGGAGCACTAGTCTACATAGATGATATTCTCTTGTATTCAAAAACTCAGGAAGATCACTTAAAACTCCTTGAGGAAGTTCTTCATCGATTTGGGAAAATTAGACTAAAATTTAATCCAGCAAAATGTCAATTTTTCACTAAATCTTGTAAATTTTTGGGATTTATTGTAACTCCTGATTGTTTTGCACATAGATAAAGACAAAACTGTTACTATAAATGAGTTTTTACCACCTAAGGATCAGAGGTCAGTAAAGTCATTTTTGGGATGTTGTAATTTTTACCGTAGATATATTAAGAATTTCGCAAAAAGGGCTTTACCTCTTACTAATTTACTTAGAAAAGATACTCCCTTTGTTTGGGATAAAAGCGGCTCAAGATGCTTTTGAGGATATTAAGCAAGCAATATTAAGCCCTCCCGTGCTAGCTTTGCCAGACCCAAATGCACAGTTGCAAATCACCACAGACGCTTCTGCTTTGGGTATTGGGGCAGTTCTTGAACAAAAGTATCAAAATGGGGAAGTAAAACCATTATATTTCGTACTCCAAAAAGTTAAACACCATCTCAATCAAAGTATAGTGCAACTGTTTTAGAGTTTTTTGCTATTTATTGTGCTTTGTCTTTCTTTCGGGCATTTCTAATTGGCAGGAGGTTCAAAGTGTTTTCCGATCATAAGCCACTGGAAGGATTTCTTTCAAAAAAAATCCTTCCTCTAAAATCCTCAGGTGGAAATTAGCATTAGAGGAGTTTAATTATTCCATAGAATACGTGAAAGCCAAATTTAACGCGGTCGCGGATCACCTATCAAGATGTGTGAACGCAGTAACCATCGTTTTCCCAAATAACACCGAGTTAATACAAATGCAAAAGGAAGATCCAAAATTAATCAAAATTATCCATGCACTAGAAAAGAATGAGAGTGATAGATATCCCAATTATATATTTAATGAGGACAATGTCCTAATTCACGTCTCACCACGCAACAATAGATCACCAAGGAGGGATCCAAAACACCAAATCTGTGTACCTCACTCGCTCAAAGCCAAAGTTCTCGAGTCTGTTCATTCTCAAGTGGGAGGTCATTTGAAATTTTTTAAGACTTACAACAGGTTAACTGAGAATTTCTTTTGGCCCTTCATGTACAGAGATACAAAAAATTTCGTAAGATCATGCACTACTTGTTTGTCTAGGAGAAACGCGTTTAAAATACCTTCTGCCCCGTTACAGCAGGTAGATCAGAGTGAGTCACCCGGAGAAAAATGTCACATCGATGTTTTCGGCCCATTAAAGACCACTCGGGCAGATAATATGTATGTGCTTTCTATGATTGACGCATTCTCTAAATACATACACCTTGCTCCCCTATCAAATTTGAGAGCGCACACAATCTCGCAAACATTTTTCGAAAACTACATAGTTCATAGAGGTTGCCCGCGTGTTCTTATAGCCGATAACGCAAAATATTTTTATTGTTCTGAATTCTCAGATTTTTCTAAGACTCAGGGTATTGAGAAAAGACACATCTCTGCGTATTCCGCTCACGTCAACGGAAAAATCGAGAGGACAAACCAGAGCCTTGCAAATATCCTTGCAGCCTTGTCTTCTGACAGTGAAGAATGGGACACTCAGTTACCTCAGACTATGTTAGCTATGAATTCCGCGGTTCATGAAGTCACTCAGGTCTCGCCCTTCTTTCTTGAACATGGCAGGGATGTTCGGCTCCCATATACACTGGGGAACGCACCAAAATTTGACACAGTCAGAGTATATAACACACCTAATTGAGTCATTGGATAAAATTTTTCCAAAAGTATTACATAATTTGAACGAGCAAGAGAAGAAAAATATAGATAGAAGCAGACTAGGTCGAAAAGAGGAATGTTACAATTATCAGGTAGGGTCGCTTTGTTTTGTAAAGAACCCAAATTTAAAGAAAAATATTTCTGATAAGTTGAGACCCAAATATGAGGGACCATACCGAGTTATTGAGAGATACACAAATGTTAACTATAAGGTTAGACATGTTGAGAATACAAGAAAAGTGTTAAGGGTACATGTCAATCGATTAATTCCTTACACTCAGAGGTTTAGCTATTTACACTTGACAGGAGATGAAAACATTATTCAGGACACACAGGTAGAGAAACCATGCGATGTTCAGCCAAGTAATTTGTTAAGTGATTCTCGTGATAGAAACGTATTAGAAAATCATCCGCAAAGGTATAACCTAAGACCGAGGTAGAAATTTTGCCCTTTCGTTGATACGTTTATCATTCATTCATTCATCCATTTTTTTTTTAAATTGTAATTACGTTTTTTTTCCTCGCACATGTGCATGCTCATTAATTTTAAGTATGGCAGAATTGTAAACATGTGAGGGATTGACAGATAGGGATTTTGATTTCATCGAGCTGGCCACTTGGTGTTGTCTTGGTCAATTTTTGTCAATAATCTGTTCATCGTAGGTAGGAATTGATCACCAGGGCCAGGGGTTCAGTTTTCGCCTCCGCGTGGCAGGTTTTCCTTAACTTGTTTAATTAAATCTTCCTTCAAAAAAAAAAAAAGTCAACAGATGTTTTTCATTGTTTTTTTTTTTATTAATTGCAAAATTAGTAGTTTTCCTTAAAAAAAATCGAATACTCTCACAATAGCATCCAATTGCATATGGTTTATAATGTTAGATTTTTTCTACAATGTTAGATATTTTTAGTAAAATAAGAGAAAAAAAAATGTACTGGAGAGTAGTGGACTTACCGCGGCAAAAGTCAGAGATTCAAAAAAAAAAAAAAAAAAAGGAAATTCTCACTTGCAGAAAAATAGTGAGAAGGTCACCTACGTCTTCAAAGTTGAATTGTGAGTCTCTTGGATTTAAAAGCAAACTTACCACCACTGCAAATTTTGAACTGTGAATCTCGTCGAAAAGAATTTTTTTTGTGACTTCCATCTGCCCAGCTCTCTGATACAGAAGCTATATCGACCTAAATATAGTTCATTATAGTGAGTGCTGCCGTAGAAAGTGACACCAACATCAACGCAGAAGTATCTTCAAAACCTCTTGTGCCTTATTACATCCGACGGACTCTAGTTGCTCTACTGGATTCTATGAAAAGATTGGTACAAAGGTTACATTTCCTTGGTTCTTCAAAACGAGTGAAAATACTGAGATCTTTGAGCGGACTTCAGACAAATTCACTCTGTGCTACTGTGTCCACGTTGAACTTTCACATAAGATAGGCATTATGTGGGTTTCCTTACTATAATAGTGCTGATGTTCCCTCAAAACACATGATGATGACATTTAAGAAAGAAAAAATGACTTTCTCATCCACAGATTTTGAACTTTAGTCATTTGTATTTTAATACTTATTTGTTAACATATTATTGCATGATATATTCCAGAAACTTCGCTTGAAATGTACTTACAGCATTTTGAACTATTTTGTATTATGTGTAACCAGTTTCATGTTGAGTGGTTATTTTTGAAAGGGGGGAGGAGTGTGGCGGAGAAATCCGTAATTGAAGTAAGTTTTAGGAGAACCTCGATAGATGGCGCCAGCAGCTAAGAAAGCACACCAAACTGATCGGGGGTTTGCCCCCTACGCAGACCCCTAGAGAGAGAGTCGAGGGTGTGAGCCAGGAGGTCTCGCGGTAGTGCGTCTTGTGTGTTGGTGACCGGCTGCTCTGATAACATGGAGTTCCAGCAGAATGATGCCGAAGCTATTCCTTCGTTGAGTTTTGGGTAAGTCCACACTCCCTCTCCTCCCAGAATCTGTGTACTGTATTTAGTGACAAAATAAATTGATTATTCGCCAGATTTAGCTTTAGCGTAACTGATAATTTACCTATGATGGCAGGAGCTAACATCTACACAACGCAATCCTACGGATAGTCCTCCATCACACAAACATATTTCTTCGTTGTAAGGGTGTTGAAGCACAGATGAAAAATTTACAATTTGTAAGCGTGTTTTATTTGTTGTAACGCTATTACAGCAGAGAAGAAAAAATACCTGCTAGATAATTTGCACCACAACGACAAAATGCAACGATCTGCAAACATGTTTCCTTGTTATAAGAATGTTGAAACAGAGACGTAAAACTTACAATCTGTGAACGTGTTTTCTTTGTTATAAGAGTGGTGCAGCAGAGAAGAAAAACTTAGATGCTACATATAATACAATAATTAGAAGAAAAAAAAATCGAACCATGTGTAGTAACGGAAGTTAGTAGTTTCTGTGCTTAAACTGTGCAAACTTGATGAGTTTATTTGTAATGAAGAGGTTAACGAAACACTAGGATGGAATAAAATTGTTTTGATTTTCTTTTTTAAGGAAAATGCTCCAAGAATTCCAAAATAAGGGAGAACGTCATTGTTAAGTCTAAGTAATGTTCCTATTTTTGCTTCATAGGAAATTTGAATATCTAATAGAGGTATACCGGTGATTATTTGTAAAGAACTATTTGCCTCGTGTGGTTGGATAAGCTCCTGTTAAATGCAATAGTAAAGGACGTTGTAATTTTAAAACATTCAAACTCAATCTTTTAAATGGATTGCTTACCCAAATTGGCGCTGTGATAAGAAAGTATTCTGAGAAAACAAAGCGAGTTTTGAAACGAGTATAGTAGCCGCAATATTTTCCAGCCAGGCGTCTTAAATGTTGTAATTAATCGGTTGATTTGTCTTCTAGGTGTTGTATATGTGGTAAAAATGAAAGGTTTTCACCAAGAATAAATTCAAGATATTTTACGTTTTTACTCTTTTAATTTTAGTTCTACTCTTTTAGTTCCATATTTAACATTTTGATTTTCAGTTTTTCTTCTAAAAAGTAATAAACTTGATTTATCTGTTGGAACGTTTATGTCATAAAAATCTGTCCAACTTTTTAGTTGCATTAAAGCTGAATTTGCTTCATCTCCCATGCTTTTTTTTGCCTTTTGAACAACGCTAGTGACCAAGTCATCTGCGAATGCTTCAATGAAAATTTCGCTTGGCATTGATGTATGCAGAATATTTTCTGCAATTAATGAAAAAAAAAGGGTTGCTGCAAGGTCCTTGCGGAACACCTATTAATTGGTTTTTTAAATAGTGGGACAATGTAATTGAGAAATTTTGTTATGAAGTTGATGATGCGGAATGCTACTAAAAGCTTTTTGAATGTCTAAGGAGATGATTAATTTATGACCTGTAATATTATAATCAAGAAGATTTTCCGAATATTTTGCAAAGCATCTTCCCTTTTTTGGAACTAAATTGATTTTTTGGAGAAAAATTTTGGTAATAAAATTGAACTCTTTTGATAACTATTCTTTCTAAGAGTTTTCCTAGGGTTGGTAAGAGTGTTATAAGACGATATGGAAAAATATCTTTAATATCTTTTTCTTTTTTGAGAAACAGAATCAATTTTCCAATTTTAAAAACATCTGAAAAATAAGAAATTTTTCCGTTTTACTCTTCCTCAGAAATGATATTTAGATTTTTTCTTAGGACTAGTTAGGTGCAGTTTCACTGGCAGGGACAAACTCCTGTAACACTTGGATGTAATTTCGTTCTTGTATTTTGTATTGGCTGGAATTTAAAAAAAAATGGTGCAGTAAAAAAATGGTGCTCATCAAGGTTATCGCGATCTGAATAATTATTATACTTTTTAATTTCTTTTAACGCATTTTTTATCCAAGGCTTCTATTATAGGGTAGACCAGGGCATATTTACAAGGATTTTTTTCAATGAATTTTCTAATTTTTATGTTTGAACCTATGAAATTTTAGACATTGTGTTTTATGAAGCAGTTAATGAAGTCAAAATTTGTATATTCAGTTGTTGCTCAGCTTGTATTTTTAACCGTAAAATAAATGTGTTTTGAGTCCAAGTCGGTTGCGTAAACTTGCCCGAACACGGGGCATCAAGTGGGACACATTTAGGCATATTAAAAATGATACCAAGGAGTAAGTGAAATAGATATTTAACCAAATTTAAATATTATATTTCTCGTAAAACACTTTAAAAATAAGAAAGTCTCAAATAATTAATTAAAGAACATTTTATAGTCCTAAAATCATAGGATTTATTGCTAATTAAAAATAGAAACTTATTATTAAGTCATTTTCTATTTATTTAGTCATCTTCTTCATCACTGTTAGGTTTTACTAACAAAAGTAAAGTATTTCTTTTCACATACTTGTCATTGGACTGCGTTTTGACATCTAAAACATGGAAAGCTGCCTTGTTCTTTTTCGATTGGTTGTGTACTTAAATTAAATAGATTTTCCCTGTCGCAGGTTTTGATTTCATACTTTTTTTCTTTGATGTCTTCTATTTCTGCTTCAACAGAAACTTGTAAATTTTAAAGTAATTTCTCCTTTTTGTTTTGTTTTGCCCATTTTTTTTTCTTTGTTGCGTCTAACTGCTCTTGTCTGAAGGCTTCTTTAATCGGAGTATCAGCTAGGATTCTGAGCATCCTTTTTTTTCCTTTCCTGGTTCTTAAGCTCTGGTCCCACTTTTTCAAATGGTCTCAGTTGGGGCAGTACATATGTGACGATGTGGAAGGCCTACTGGGAAAAATACTTGGATTATCGATAAGCCTTTTCATTATTTTGACATCTAACGTGGTTCTGTTAATGTTTTGAACTTAATGTCTTACTCTCTTTAAAATAAAGAAATGTATTACAGGCGCGTAAAATGCATTACAGGCTGAATAGTGTATAAAGTTAAAGCTTAACAATGATGAAGACAGCACTATATGATTGTAAGCTGTAAGATACGAATCTTTTACTTAATTTAAAATGAATGGTGATTCTAAAACTAAATAACATGAAAATAGATTTGAAACAGTACAGAGCGAGTTCGTTTAGAAGTAAGACAGAGTAGTAGGACACAATAAGAACGTGCGTAAATGTGCCCCAATGAAAATGCGTAAACGTGCCCCGTCGGCAAGGTTGGATTTATTTTTAATGTGCAAAAAAATTTAATAACTTTTCTGTCCATACAAATAGCATTCTTAAAAAAAGGATAAAATTCTACAAATTTTTATATATTTATTTGCTTTTAACTGTGCATTATTTACTCACAATAAGCTTTAAAACGTTCAACACAAAATTTACTCAACTCGGTAGAAAACAGATTTTCCTATCCGCATGCTAAATCAAAGCTCGACTGATGCTCAAAAACTTGTGAGAATATTAGCTCGGGAGCAGCATCAATTTGATATGACTGTAGGCTCTCCAGTTATAACTCGTTTTGGAAAAAGGACTCTGCGTAAACGTGCCCAATGCGTAAATGTGCCCCGGTCTACCCAACTGTTTTTCATTGTTTATTAGAAATTTCTGCTAGTCATTCGGAACATTTCTCCACATTTGTTTCCCTTCACTTTCCTTCTTACTTTCTTAGTTTTTTATTTATTTGTAAGTTCTTCATTTCTGATATTTCTAATTTTTCCTCATAATAAAGTCTTGAACTGTGTCAACAGACCTGGCCCGTGGTGCATGGAATACAGAGTTTTAGAACAACAAACCAAATATTTTCAGCTTTAGGTTTCTTCCAACACAAGTTAACAAGCGCAATTTTTTTCTCTCCAAGAAATACTTCGACCGAAACAAAAATAAAATGAGTCAAAGTATAAGATACTCGTATCTCATGTTCCATTATGAAGAACTTTACTGGGCAATCGGCGGATCGGTAAAAGTGAAAAGGATATTGGTTCAAATTAAAAGTTGACAGCTATTAGTTATCGCTTAACGTGTGTCAGCATACAAATGTCATGTCGGTCTACAGCTGTCAAGTGCAAATTTTGTGTGTGGTGTCTATAGAACACGTTTCCAGGTAAAAGAAAAATAGTTCAAGATGAAATAATGTGGAGAAGTCATTCTTCATAGCATCCACTATTTTTTAAGAAACAATAATGTCCTAATATGGACAGTAGAATCTTTAAGTTCAATATTTTTTCATCAAAAATTTTTCTTAAATTCGCCATTATTTCGTTAAGAAATTTTTTTTCCACACCTGTGAATTAACTTTAATTAATTCAACAGGTTCAATATAGGAATATGGGAGTTAAATATAAAAAAATGTTAAAAAAGCAGATACTTTCAATTCTCATGTGTAGTAATGAATTG
Source organism: Uloborus diversus (assembly GCF_026930045.1). Lineage (NCBI taxonomy): Eukaryota > Metazoa > Arthropoda > Arachnida > Araneae > Uloboridae > Uloborus > Uloborus diversus. Next base: position 183,590,196 of record NC_072732.1, on the reverse strand, counting down.
CTTTCATTCATCGTACAAGCTAACAAAAGCTCTACACTAAGAATTCTAAATTAGAATCTGCAGGCGACCAGAGTCACAAAAAATAGTAGATACTTATGACTTTTTGGTAGCCATTTTTAAAATATGTACAAAACAAAAAATAAATAACCAAGGGAATTTGCTGCGAATTACATTGCTAAGGTGGGGTCGACTGATGTGCTGAACGTCTCAGGATTGGAAACGTGTTGTCGTAGCACGTTAAACGATGTGAACTTCACAAATGAAGAAAAGCACGGTCGCCAATTTTGGCAATTGAGATTTGATTTCGTAGTGATTTTCAATTAAATGATCTCTCGTTAGCAACTGGCGACCGCTAATCTAGAGCTTTAAAGCTAAAACATAAATTTCTCGGTACTTAAAGAATGGTTTTAAAAAAAATTAGTTTTTCTTCGTATTACATTGAGAGATATTTAACAAGAAACCAATGCTGGCTTGACCAATCAACAAGGAGACAAAATCTCTCCTGTGTCACACTAGCACGTTTGCATATTACGTACTTATTTTGTCGTTATCACTGATCTATAGAAGGGTCTGTATTACATATAACCTGTTTTCCGTGAGCGCCCTCCCCCATACCATTCACTTTTAAGTTCACTAAAGCAAACTTAAGAAATGCCATTGAAGCTCGCCGTATGTCATGTTCAGATTAATTTGCGACCATTTGCGTTAACATGGGTTGATATTTAGCGTGTGATAGAGTTTGTTTTGAAAGTGCAGGAGTTGTGACGTTTGACAGGAATTGAGTCAATTTGAAGTACGCAAGTGAAACAAATTTCCGCGCTTGAAGTGTTTCCTGGATGGTTTAATGCAAAATTGCTTTTGTAAGCACAAACGCCTCTCCAATCTTTCGGACACTGATTTCACCATCAAGGTCCAAAAAGATTAGTTTCAGCCACATTGCTTGAAGATTGAGAACTTGATGGACGCTATGCGCGTTGTTCGTCCAACACGAGTTGTCAACGTCGTCACTGTCAACGTCGTTGACAGTTTTTCTTCCTCCGAGAAATTTGTCACTTGAACGCTTGAGAGTTGCACAAGAATCCTTCTCATAAGCTTTTTTAAAATCATGTCAAGCATCTCAGTTGCCGATTTGTTTGATTAAAAAAAAATAACAATAAAGCTTTGTCAAGTATCGCTGATCGACATTCAGCTGCATTCTGAAAACATCACGCCACTTTCAAACACGTGTCTACTTCACTAGAAAGGCCTGCACAGCAAAGCCTCAAGGGCAACTGCCGTACCGTTCGCAAAATTTCGCCCTTTAGACTATCAGCTTGGCGTCAGAATTCCCTATATTAGTACTTTCTGGACAGACCCTGTATCTTACCCTGTTATGTCACTCATCAAAAATTTAACTCTTGGCAAATTTATACGTCAGATGTCGCTTAGGGCTACCGATAACTTTTTCTGAACTCGGGGAGGGAAGAGGAGGAGGGATGAAACTCGTTGGAATTCCTGAAAAAAAAATTTTGTGTTGATGAAATTGAAACACTCAAACGTATTAAAGATATAATTATTTTATTTAAAAAACACATATATAAAAGTAAATTATACTGTCATAAAAACACGAACCTTTAAACAACTTATTAAAAAAGTTTAAAAAATTTTCACTTAAATGTTTATAAAGGGAATTCTATATATATCATCAAACATAAACTCTTTATTGTTTCAGTATCTACACTGCAAAAAATAATTGTTGTTTTTACAGTAATATACTGCTTTTTCCTACAGTTTAATACTGCTCTTCTAAATAACAGAAAAAAACTGTAAAACTGTTTTAGATTGCGCAAAACGATGCGCAAAAGGTGTTTCTTTTCATACGGGAAGAGAAACTAATGAATTCAAAGTATCGACAGCCATGTTAGTTATTTTTCGGGTGTGCTGAGACAGGACTGCTCAGCTTTAATCCAAGTTAAAGGTAAGTGCTAGTAATATTATTCATTCCCTTTTCTCAAAATGTAGTTTTTTTTATCATCGATAATGTATGTAAAATAACAGTATTTATTTTGAAATCATAATTCGTATTCCAATATTCGTTGACGTTGACTTTGCAATTTCTTTTAGTTGCTAAGTTGTAGCGATTGCTTTATAGCAAAAATCCGAGTAGTTATTGTGATTCTGAATATTTTACTGCCCGTATGATAGTTTTTAAACATTTTCTGAAACTCAAATTTGATTTAAAAATAAATCAGCTCCTTTCTTTATCGTTTTTAAAGTTATTAGAACATTAGATTTTGTTTACGATAATATTTTATGTTATATAGCATGTGAGTACTTAAAATTTAAATTCTTATGTCTTCTAGTAAATTTTTAGCGAATCGCGATTGACTTCTTCCTTCTGGTTTTTTTTTTCTTTCTTATGTTCAGTTTTAAATTCTTTAACAGTTTGCATTTAACCATTTTATTGATAAACTTTACGTTATAGCAATGTAAATAAATAAAACAACAACGTGACCGAGAGACATGCAAACAGTATCAAGTTTAATGATATTTTTGTTGAAGAATTTGCCACTCTGAAAGACTCAAAATTCTCTGAAATCTGGAGCTAGCTTTCATACTTATCTAACAAAACTAAAATAATTATAATTAAAAAAAATCATCAATGAAGCACTCCAAAAAAATAAAAAAATAAATAAAAATAAGCATCTTTAGATACAAACACGAAACCCTTGTGTTTTAAAAGTTTTATATTTGCGTCAGTAAGAAATTAAAGTTTTACTTCTGGAAAAATGCACTAATAGCATTGAAACTTGTCAACTTAAAAATAATTTTAGAAACCATATTCAATGGCACTCGATGGGAGGTCACGGGAAGTCACTATGATCTCCCCAAAACTGCCATATTGGGAACACTTTGTCTGCCGATTCGGAAAATTTGGGGACATAATTGTAACGATTCAAATTTTTGAATTCTCGAATGTCCAAATTTCATTAGATATTGTACTTAATTGTGCGTACTTAATTTGTGCATGCACCAGTATTTTATTGATCGGCAAATATGTAAGTTCCGTTCGACAAATTGAGATTTGTCATATTTTCTTCGCCTTGAAGGACATGCTCATTTAGAAAAGTAGATACCTAGAACTACAGTAGAATTTGAAACTCTTTTAACCTTGAAATCGTCAGTTTCCTTATGTTTTAACTTTAAGAACCCTTTGAGTCTTAAAGTTTGGTATCAATGCGTTTATGATGAAGACAAAAACTATATTATAAATACTGAAAAATGTGATTCTGTACTTCACTGTCTTTCACTGGATATAAAAAGTAAAAATATGTCAGATTGTTATCCCCGTAAAAAGAAAAATTGCAGAATTTCGTTTAAACCTGTAACGGAGATTCAAGCCAAAGCCGGGTAAGATCTTTTGCATTTAAATGCGATGGGTTCCTTAGCAGTTGAGTTCTTTAGGGGGGGGGGGATTATTTTCACAATAATAGACGATTTTTCAAAAAAGTGAGGTTTTCGAATACTTTGTCAGGTTTCAAAAGAGAACAGAGAAAATTACGGGAAAGATTCGGTTTCAAAAAGAAACTTCTGAACACCCGGTTTGAAATTTAAATTAGCGACCAAAGCATAAGAATAAAAAAAACCAACAAATCCTCCATTTAACAAAGTATCGTCATAGAACATTATAACTAAACATTAATGAATGGAACTAGAACACTTTTAAATGAATCGGGTTTGCCTCAGCAGTTTTGAGCCGAATCAGCTATGTGCTTCCACTACTTACGGACTAGAGCGGTTTTAAAAGGAAGAACCAAAACCTTTTTTAAACTATTTGAGGGAAGAAAGCCATCTATTAAACACTCCCGTGTTTTTTGGCTGTATTTCGTATATTGCACTTCTAAAACAGAAAATAAGCAAATTGGATATGAAAGCTAAACAGGGAGTCATGGTAGGATATGCGTTTTATATGAAAGGTTATAGAATTTGGGATCCCGAAAATAGTGAAGTGACAGAAATGCTGAATGTTAAATTCGATGAAAATAAATTCTGGGCGGGAAAAAAATAGGAACGGGAAACAGAGGTATACCGTTTTATTTTACTTCTGAGTAAATCTGAAGTAGAAGAAGAATATCCTGAAAATCATGAAATAGCATGTTATGAGAATTAAATTGGTTGAAGAAATACCAAGGCAAAACATATATTGACACGACGATTCTAAAGTCCGAATCGTGAAACCGAGGTTAATTGTTCTGAAAATAACATTGAATATGACCCAAAATATTTTGATTTCATTTCTGATGATAATTCAAGAAAAGTATCAGATTCTGATGAAGATAGGGGGGATAATTCAAGTAAACTAGAAACTAACATTTCCGAAGATGTAATTCCTTCGAATTTGAAACAAAGTTTGAGAATGCCAGAAAGGGAAGATTGGCAAAACGCAACAGAACAGATGAGCAGAACGAAATAATTCGCTTCAAGGCCAGACTGGTAATTTTAGGTAACAACCAGCTATTGGGGGGGAGGGGGGATACTTTTCGCAAGTGTTCTCTTCAGTAATTTCCTTTCCTTTGGTTGAGGCTTTCTTTTCAATTTTTGTGTATAAGTTACATTGGGTCCATTTCCGAGCAGATGTCTGCAATGCGTATCTATATGCGGATTTAAAAGAAGAGATTTGTGAGACAACCTGAAGGGTTTGTCGGTCCCTGAAATCTAAATTTTGTCTGTAAACTGAATAAATCATTTTTATTCTGATACAGATTACGCCTCAAATCAAGACGACTGGAATATAATGGGGGGGGGGGGCGCTTGTAATGGTTTTTGGATAGGGTACGAATAATATGGTGTACATTCAAACAAAAATACGTAGCACTCTCAACGATAGAAGCAGAGTATATTTCAGTTAGTGAACAATCTAAGGAAGTTATGTGAATAAAAAGAATTTTAAATGCCACGAAAAGAATTCAGTATTTTAGATTGATTGTCACAGTATAGAGTGCTATTAATCTAGTTGCGATCGATTTTTCTAGTTCTGCAAGAAAAAATTGCAGAACTAAGCAGATTGATGTGGGGGTACCATTTCCTACGGAATTTGATTGATGAAAATGAATTTGGAATAAATTTTGTTGAGAAACTAAAAATAATTTAGCTGATTGTTTCACAAAACCTTTCTGTATTGAAAATTTACGTAAAGCTTGAATTGCAATGACATATTTTTCTAGATTTTTTTTTTTTTTTTTGAAATGTCTCAATTATTCCATTATGTTTAAGCTATAATTTGTGCACACAAACGGATGGATTATAATATTTTTTAATTTTTTATTCATGTCTTAATGTATTTCCTTTTTTCGGTGTGCTGGCGTGCCAAGAAGGGGGAAATTTGCTAGCGAATATTTTGTTACTGTCCCTCCAGCGCACGAAGGAAAAACAATTGTAGTTGATTTCATTTTGAATTTGTGCCTGGTGATATGGTTGCGGTTAGGTATTTCGGAAAAATTTAAACTATGAATTTCATTCTAGCCGCCTGAATTTACTTCATTTAAATTTATTCACTAATGCAAAATCATTTCTTTATTTTTAGTGGTATGCAAATGTAAAGAACTACGTAACTTGTGACCAGAACTGAATAGAATAATGATTGTCTCATTTTATCAAGATAACAGTTCGCGGTTGTGCTCCGCTTGGAATTTCAAATAAGCCTCTAGTCTGAACGATGTGCGATAATTCACTTAGTGACATGAATGCCGGCAACGGAAGTTATAAGTATCTCTTTTCATTTATATTTTTGTGTTTTCGGATGTAATTTGTAATTACCAATGCTTTTGAGTTTTAAAGCGTTCTTAGCCACGTAAGTCTATTCGACGGTCTGCGTGCCATATTGGACACCTGAAGCTGATTTTTGTGGCCCGTTGTCAGGTTCTATGTTACAATCAAGAACTATCTTTTGGAAGAAGTTAAACTCAATTTTATTTTGTTTTGATTAAAATGTGATCGGTGATACAATTTATTTAATTCTGAATTTTTTAAATTTGTAATTCAATATTATATTTTACGGGTAATTGAATATTATCACTTCAAGAATCACCGGAATATAGAAATTTCTGTTGCTAGAGCTAAATTAGACGTAAATTTCTTTCATTATTATTTTTTTTTAAATTTTCCAGTAAATTTTGGAACACTGATTCTTTGTTTTTACATGTTATTAAAATCGAAGGAACCAAAACAGAATGTTAAAAGTACGATGTATTACAGCGTATGAAACTTTCTTCGCATATTCAGATTTGCAAATGTGAACATGTTTAAATCTACAGTTAAAAGTGGTGCGATCTTCCGGCAAAGCATTTTCAAGAAGGATAGCATTGTTTCTAACAAGGACGGTGGGCCAAATGTGGACTTGCAATTCCTTAATCATTAGAACTGGCCCTACCAGATTTACTCTATTTTGACATGTTTGACTATTTATTATTTTGTTGAAAACTTTAAACTTTTCTGACCGAATTTTCATTTTTTGCTGAATTTACTTTAACTAAGCCATTTTGATTTTGGGAATATAGAATTGTTTCTTCCAGATTTCAGGTACATTCCGAAAAACTTAAAGATAAATTGCCTAAATCCTCGCAAAAAAAGTGCCACTTAAAAAAAAAAGCCGCTGGTGGCTTAAATGGGGACATCGATAGTTGTTCAAAACGGGTGTCGGGGCGGGGGGGCTTCCCCATTTTGAAAGACATAGAATATACATGAAACATCATAAATTATGCTTAAATATTAAGACATATATAAGATAGAATGTTCTTACGATATTATTTTATTTCAACTCAAATGACTTTTCAATGTGATTTCTTTGAACTTAAGGAAAAATCTCCAAAAAATTAAATTTTAACAATATAATAACACAATTATGGATTAAAATGCTATTAAATTTCTTTTATATAATTAAATTTCTAATAATGGGCAGCTGTCAAAGAAAAAGAAAATGAAGCTGGTATCAGTTGAACATACCTCGAGCTGTTAACAAGTGTTGGAACGGAATATGGGTTACAAAAAAAAAAAAAAAAAAGTAAAAACATCTACGGTTTTCAATGCTACTGTAGCAACTTGGGGGGGGGGGGGGGGACTAAAAGAGGCTAGATACAGTATTCATTGTTTTGAATGAATACCCCAATATTTCCCAATTGGTTGTCCTAAACTTCGACCTTGCTCCATTTTCTAAAAAAATATTTCTCTACCTTATCCTTATTTTCGTTTTGAAGTAAACATATTGCAATTCGATAATCTGGAGCCTATTATAAGAAGAGACTAGTTTCAAGTTGTATCGTCCTTAAAACATTTTAATTTTTTCTTTAGGCCAAGATGTTAGTCCCATTTCGGAAAACTTTCCGCTGCTTTTTTTTTAATTCTTCACTTATAGAAGGAGTTACTCTCCCGATCACTTCAGTTAGCCGATCAAAAAAAAAAAAAAAAAAAAAACATTATTCTTAATCAACAGTCTTATATGTAATTAAAAATCCTTCAAAAATGCCGAAAATTAAAAGGATTTTTCTTTAAATTGTACTTCAGAAACCAGTACAAGTGCGTTTCTTTGTATGGAAGAAAAAAATGTAAGATATTATTTTCTTTCTTTTTTGAGTTCTTATGTAAAGTATCCAGATTAAGTCTACTTTAATTAGACATTGATAATCACCGTTACAAATGCTTAGCTTGCAAATTGCTGCCAAAAAAATTTTTCTCTCCTTAAAACAGCATAAGCGCTTAACTGGTTCCTGAAATAAAAGGTTCAATTACAATTTAGGTATATGTTGAGAGGTTTCAAAATAAAAGCAACTCCCAAGGCAATTTCAGATCATTCAGAGTCATAATTTTAATCATTTTAGGGCGTATTTTTATACCTACGTAATTTGATTTTTCCATGTATGTTTTTTGATGTCTACAAGTTTTATGAGATTCTAACAATTTTTTATTTTGACAGATGCTTTCATAATATAAGTTCTAATGATGGCACCGAAGTCGGCTAAGGTGTCACAAAGAAAAAGCAAGTTTGTGATGTAAAAACGCTGACCTTGAAAAAATTAGCATTCGATTTTAAATGAATTTCTGCAATTTCACTGTAAAAACTACTAATCGATATTCAAAGGTGATGTATACGAAATAAAATAATTTGGCAATTTTTATTGGTGTGAATGTTTCGTTTTTTCTCATGAAAACATTATAACAGAATATAAAGTTATATAATTTTTGGAGTAGTAAAACCAATTTTTAACTTAATACTAGTAGTGATAAACCTGACAGATTTTATTATACTAAGTGAAAAATTGTTTCTGTTTTGTTCTGCTTTGGAATTTTGAACCGTCATATATTTGTTTTCATCTATGAAAATTTTAAAAGGCTAATAGGATAAAGTAATATCTAATCTATAATAATCAGTTTACAATAAAAACCATTCTGTGCAGTCTCAATACTGCACATATGGTGTGAAAAGAAGTTGATTTGTTACTAGTATTTCTGAAATACAGTAGGTCCATATGCAACTTATAACATTAAAAAAAGAAAACCATAAAAATATTCTGTTTTACCAGAAAAAGAAAAATAAATGCACTGAATTGCATGTATAAAGTTAAAATAAGCTTAAAAGTTTAATGGGTTGCATACAGCAAAACATTTCCCACGTTATGCTGCACATTTCAGCAACTCAATGCTGGAAGTGAAAAAAGTACTTTTAGTGAAGATACGATGTAGTATTTTCAGTTATGTATAAAAAAACTTTCTAATTTTTAATACCTTCATGGATCAAAAAGGTTTGTTTTATGAAAACGCTATAACTGTTCTGAAAATAAAGCTTCAGACCATATTTTGCAATTTCCTTCTATTTGTAAATTTTTAAGTTTGCAATAGAGCTAAAAGTTTTTTGTAGAAATGAAAATGCGCCACTTTTTCTTCTTTAACAGGTATTTGTTTTGTGTGCAAGGAAAATATCAATAAAACATATATTTAACAGCAGTTAATTATTTTTATGTAAAAGGCTTTTATATTTCTTTACTTGTCGCTTTTCATAGCCTAAAACATTATTATTTTTTTGTTGAAAAACTTTAGAAAAGGAACCGATTTCGTATGTAGGCTGATTTCTACAACTTACATACAAAATCAATTGCTTTACTTTTCTAAATTGTTCTTCAGCTGTAAAAGCAGTGATTTCGACTATGAAAAGAAACAATGATAGGGTGAAAAAACCCTTTTGCATAAAAATTGATAACTATTTATTTTATGGTTTACTGCTGTTAATTTTACTGTACAAATCATTTTTTAAACCGTATACTACTGCTGCTTTTATGGCGCAATTTAGCTGATTCCGCAGCATAATACTGCTAACTTTACAGTTTCATACTGTTAATTTTGCTGGGCAATTCCGTTAAAAAACAGTATATTACTGTTAATTTTACGTATTATCTCTGTTAAATTTACAGTTTAAGTCATTCCTAAAACAGTATATTACTGCTAATTTTACAGTTAGATACTGTAAGCTTTACAGGGCAGTTCCATTAAAAAACAGTATTTTACTGCTAATTTTGCAGTTAATCATTGTTAATTTAACAGGGCAATTACATTAAAAGACAGTATATTACTGCTAATTTTACAGTTAGATACTGTAAGTTTTACAGGGCAGTTCTATTAAAAAGCAGTATATTACTGCTAATTTTACAGTTTATCGCTGTAAATTTCACAGTAAAAGTCTGTTATAAAACAGTATATTACTGCAAATTTTACAGTTTAGAATTGTAATTTTTGCAGTTTTTCTTTGGAATGCGAGCTGCCAGTATTTTACTGTAAAAACAACAGCTTTTTTTTTTGCAGTGTAGTCTCTACAAAGGTAGATTAATGTATGACATTTTAAATTTTCTTATGGACCAAACACATTAGTTTAATGTTTTCAGAATGTCCTGACCATATTAAGTCTGAATCTAGAAAACAATTTTGAAATGAATACCCCCCCCCCTTTTTTTCTCTCTCTTTTTTTTTTTGCAAGAATGGACAATTTTAGTTATGGGCAACATTAAAATAATTAACTATTTTTAAGAAATCTGTTCATGTTATTATCATTAAATAGCAGTTCCTAATAAATAGCAGTTCCTCCTGCCATTAATAGCAGTTCCTAATACAATTCCCAATAAAAAAAGAAAATTTCATTATTAATCACACGTAAACAAGGACTTGCTCTAGTTCAAAGTTCTATTGACTGCGCGACCTAGGGCAGTTACATTCACTCCACATTCGTGAGCCAACAGTGACCTTGGGTTTAATCAACCCCGATTCGGAGAAATTGATCAACACGACAACAGCTAAGAAATGAAAAGATCTCGCATCCTCTTAATTCCTTAAATGACATAGTTTCCCTGAGAAAAGCGGTGAAAGTGATCGAGATATATGTAATTTTCAAACAACAGTTTTCTAATAATAGCCCAGTCAATTATACAAAAAAAAAGCGGCTAAAATCGCAAAGTACGATGTAGTTATGATTTTCTAATATGTTCTTTGGGACAGTTAGGATAGTGTAAATCTAAGTTTGCACTTTTCAAAAACCTGTGCTAGCTGCGTAATTCGCGAAAAACTGCGAAATTTTCGGACTTTTTTTAGTTTTTCCTTTTTAACTCCGAAATTATGCAACTTTTGATTCTAAATGTCAATACCCGTTTTTTTGAAGTGCATTACATTTCGAACAATTTAAGCTCAAGTGGCACTCTGTACGACTAATAGTTTAAGAGATATCGTACTTCAAAAATTGGTCATTTTTGGCAAAAAAATAAAAAAAATCATGCTTCGATCACATATTACGTCAAATATCAACATAAATTCCTACTCAACTAGAAAAAAAAACTAGATATACAGTTACAGTATTTAATCAGCTTTCAATTAAATCAAAAACGAAGCCAGTAGATTCAATAGTTCTTTTACAATCATAAAACAAACAAACAATCGAAAAATTCGATTTTTGAAGAAATGAAGCAAAACTTTTCGAGACAATATGAAAGATCCTATTGTAAAAAGAGGGGGCAAAGAATGACATAATAAGACTCTAGTGTGCGTTTATACAAGTTATCTGTGTTGGGAAACACGCCGGTTATGAAGAAGAAAAAAATGGCCAATAGTTGACAGCCCTATGCAGGTAACGCAAGCATTCTTTCCCCTACATATTTATACTTTCACATTGATGAATTTTCGGCCGTATTCCGCTTATCGACTGGAAAGTTACTCACCGAGTTTCATTTTGAATAGAGAATATTTTTGATATTAGACGAATTAGTAATGATATTCAATTATCCGAAGACGGACAAGCAGAGAAACAAAGAAAAAATGAAAATGGGAGAGTTCACTCATTCTTTTTGCAAAAGAAAATGAAACTGTCCAGGTTCATCATATCAAACGTAAAACTTCAGCGGGAAACTAAGAATGAATAGGGCCTCCCTGTACATTTTGAGTGCAACATTATCGAATGACTGTACTTATTGAACATATCATTCAAGCTGAAAGAATGGAAAATAGGAATACACATGGAAACATTAACCAAACTGCTTCCTTTTTTTCACTAGCAAGTCTCAATTTCCATGCAAAAAATGCTCGCCTTCAACAGATCTGAGAAAGGTAAAGTATCAAAGGATTTTTTGTTTATACTGAAAGAAACTTTACGGCTTTTGCAAATCAATAAATTTCTGCCTAGTTTGTGAGCATACTTGTAATAAACAGGTTCTAATGAAACTAGTGGAGAACTCAAAAGATGAAATATAGAGTTGTAACACACTAAACAATTCAGCTGTTCGCTTTTTCGGTAAGTATAATGAATTGTGTTCATGTTAAACTTTATTGGAAAACTGGAATGATTCTGGGACGTTCGTACTGTCCTTGGATGTACCAGAACGACTGCATGCTAGAGCAATATGACTATATTGACTTCTTAACATCAGAGTGCTTCAGAAGAAGCGGCATTCCAAATCGTAATAAACGACACCTCAACAATAAGTTGCTCCCTCGATTTGGACTTGAGGGCATTGATAAAAAAAAGTAGGAAGCAGCAAGAGAAATAGATTGAAACATTGTCCCAACCGCCATCGAAAAAAGTACATCTCAGCATATCGTGATCGTTAATGGAGAGCAAGTGGATTTTTTTTTTTTTTTGCTGTTTTTATTTTAAACACTCAAAATATTTCCTTCCCCGAAAGTGACTAAGTCCAGTTAATTTGTATTTAGCTTTATACATTTTTTTTCAACTGGGGAAAAATGGAATAGCTTTTGGATTCGTATTCTTTCTTCACGCAGTTAGTGGATGTGATATCGCATCTTCCAATGTCTGGCTAAGAAAAACAAAACTGAGCGGTGTTTTTCAAACGAACTGGTGTTGGGTTGACCTGGCCACGATAGCTTTCCTTCTTAAAGTGAGTCACGAATCTTCAGCTGAAGCTGTAGAGATGGAGCTAGTTGCTCTGTATGGAAGTGAGGCATCCGCCGATATCCTGCGACAGTAGTCAGTCCCACATGTTCATTAAAGTAGCATGTAATGTAACTGTGAACCGTCTTTGTTAGTCTTCAACCAAAAGAGTAGCTTTATTTCATTTGTATCGGAGGTACCTACAAGTAAACAAATGATTGGCAGAGGAAAAGGATGTCTCAGAGTGGAGTTGGTCAAAGACCAACATAAATTTTGAGATTGATTCGTCACCAATCACAACATTAAACGAACCAGCCTCACCCGTCTTTTTCAGATTACTCTCATGTTTGTGCAAGAAGGGATATATGGGAATATGCTGTTGTTGCTGAGCTGGTCTTAGCTGTTCAACTTTATGCAATCTGTCATTTGAAAAGACTTCCCACAACATATTTGCCATTCTAATCGACAAAAATGGAAAAAAGAAAAATATCAAAATGAAAAAAATCGATCCATCACTCTCTTTTTTTCAGTTCAGGAGTACGATCGTACCCATCAACGACACCATAAAAACCAAGACATTAAGTGTAGTTAATTATTAAGACACGTTTTAATGATAAAACTAACATGGAAATACTGTTTCACCCTTTTGAAATCATTATGTTTTCTTTCTTTTGTCCAGAAATCTCTTATTCTACCGGGAAGTTTTTAAAGTCTTTCGTTCAAAAACATTATATATTCAAAATCAAACTCGGTATCTAACTTTCATGTCGAAAAACGAAGTACGGACGAAAATTCCTCAATATGAAAGGTATATAGATACATAGGTGACGAAATGTCTGCGTTACCTGCATAGAGCTGTCAACTATGGGCGCATTGTATTTATTTTTTCATAACCTGTGTGTTTCCCAATGCAGATAACTTATTACCTCACACATTAGCGTCTTATTGCACCATTCTTTGCCCCCTTTTTTTAAGAATAGGATCTTTCATATTCTCTTGAAAAGTGTTTTGTCTCATTTCTTTCAAAATTGAATTTTTCGTTTATTTGTTTGTTTTTGCGATTGTAAAAGAACTATTGAATCTACAAACTTCGTTTTTGGCTTAAATGAAAGGCAATTAAATTAACTGTAACAGAATATCCCGTTTTTTTCTTGTAGAGTAGGAATTTATGGCCTGAAATGCGATCAAAACATGATTTTTTTATTTTTCGCAAAAAATGGCCAATTTTTGAAGCACGTTATCTCCTAAGCTATTAGTCTTACAGAGTGACACTTGAGCTTAAATTGCTTAAAATTTAATGCACTTTAAAACGAGTTTCTACATTCACTGTCAAAAGTTGCATAGTTTCGGAGTTAAAAAGGAAAAACTAAAAAAGTTCGAAAATATCGCAGTTTTTCGCGAATTACGCAGCGAGCACATGTTTTTGAAAACTGCAAACTTAGATTTACACTATCCTAACTGACCCTAACAACATATTAAAAAATCAGAACTACATCGCACTTTGCGATTTTAATGTCTAATATGACGGGACTATAAGCTCTTTTCGAAGTCTTTAGCATCTTTCAATTTCAATTTTCGCAGCTCCCTTAAACATGCCTCAAAAATTCTGTTCCGAACTACAAAGCAAGAATGAGCAGACGATAACTTAAAAATGTTTTTGTACAGGGAGGATCAAATTAGACTTGATGGTTTTATCCCTATCGCTGAGGTTACCAAAATATCGAAAATGTGTCACTGCTAAAATGCCGTAAAGTTCGAGCGCCTTTTTTTATGTTGAGTACAGACAACATAATAGGGCCATTTTAAGTAAAATATCGTGTTAGCTGGCAGTAGAAAAGAACTGCAAATTACCGTTAAATAGCTAATTTACAGGTAAAAATTTTAATGGTTATGTATTTCAAATCGGTTTCTTCTGTCCCGTCAGAGTAAAGAGCACAATGAATATCAGAGCGAATTTAGGAATTCGTCTGATATTCATTGTGCAACTTCATTAAGAAATGAAAAATGTGGAATTTGATTAACTCCATTGATAAATTCTAATTCGTGAAAGGGGAATCGGCTATGATGTTTTATTTTTAGACAAGTATGTTTTACTTCCTTTTACATAAAAGGAAGTATTGTATTCGCGAAAAACTTTTACTCAAAAATCGGCCTTAACTTTCATTTTGCTCACCCCCGAAAGAATGTTGAGTTTTTTTCAACCCGACCACACGTGGATAAGTGCCTAAGAACGTATAAACACCCGAAATATCCATTTTGACGATCCCCGAGTTAATTACAACGAGTTTTCTCGTGACGCCCGTATGTACATATGTATGTATGTACGTATGTATGTCGCATAACTCAAGAATGGTATGTCTTAGAAATTTTTAATTTGGTAAGTAGACTACTAGTGGGGTCTAGTTGTTCTAAAGGGGGTCTTTTACACTTTTTTTGGGGGGAAATCGTTGCTAATTTCAATGCAAACTCAAGTGGTGTTATAATTTGGCAAGCACTTGGCGATATATAGCCAAGCTTTTGGTCGCCAAGTTCTGTCCAACTTGGCGACGACATATTTGGCGGATTTATTTTTTTAATCTGGTTTCATTTTGGCCACTATTGGCGATATTTAGAGAGTTAACTATTGAATCACATTAAAATTGCCAATAATGGGGAAATAACATTAAACTGGTGTAAAAGGAAGTTATATGATGCACACATCAGCTCGTTTTCTAATGATTGAGTCATTTTCCAATAAATTCTTCGCTTGCTCTATGAGTTCAGACTGGTGCAGCATGTTTTGTCAGAATCATTATGAATTATGTCCGTAGAAGACGGAGGAATTCTTAGAAATGAATACCGCAAAAATTTCCAATTAACTTGTAATTCTCATGTCTAACAAAAAGTTTCTTTCTCTGATTTAAGAGGATTAAATACGGCTCAGGAGATCAATAAAGCCCAAATTGTTCCTATGGACCACCAGTGCCTATATCTATTGTTCGTCAACAATACTAGTGATAGGACTCGAAAGATAAAACGCCTTTGGATACTTGCTGCCCGAATTATGTTACATGTCAAAGAAGCTGTTCGCCGATGAACATAGTTTATAGATGGTTGATGGGGTGCCCCTCCTTCCTCTGTTCCAGCATATCCCTGCTTCCAGCGCAGCATCCTAGATTGAGACACAGTCGGATCAGATCCCTTGGCAGGTCATAACGGTCAAATGTGGTAAGAGGGATCTCAGCCTCATAGCGGAGGGGATCATCGAACCTCACCACAAACAGGTGGCAGTAGTCTCCGAGGCATTTCCTCCAATCAGAAAGCAGGGTAGACACAGCCTCGCAGAACAGGCTGCACTCGAGCTCGTTAGTGTTGTCCTCGCGATGCCATTGCCTCCTTTTGTCCTTGAAAAGAAAAAAAAAAAAAACAAAACCATCTCAGGAAATATAAATATGGGGCAGGGAGAATAAAAAATAAGGCGATTAAACACATGGCAATAAATTTTAAAGCACCGGGTATAGTATTGGTATTCGTAACAATAAAAAAAGTGGTAGAGTACTGTTATGCTCTGGTTGTACTCAAACAACCGATCATCTTACGCACTTATACTTGGCACAAACAGGTCGAACATGAAGTGTCTCTAAGGTTCACTGCTAGACCTAAAGCTTTAAGTAAATTCCGAACCAATAAGACAATCTTCTGACGATGTGCTATACCAAGCAATATTATCCTTGCCCGCCGCTCCCTAGAATATCCCTTTTCTTGCAGTCTGAATAATTACCATGATTTCAATCGTTAGCAAGAGGAGACAACTATCTACCAGTTGCTAAAGTTTTCAAAACTTACGAACTTTTAAATTTACATTTTTTAATCGAATACTATGGCGAAAGGAGAAAGCTAAGTTTTTAAACCATGTAACCAAACTATACTTCATGTGGTCTACACATGGTACAAATTTAAGTTCCAGTCTTTCATATTCAGTTGCTGTTCGTATTTATTTCTTGCCTCAATCAGATAAATATAGTGTCCTAATAATGTAGTAAAGAGGAAAGAAGTATTAACGTGAGTAAAATGAAATTAATTATTATTTTAGTAAGGTAATCCTAACTCATTTAACACTGTACTACATGAAAAATGCTTTTTCGATGAAAATTTGTTTCTAGTACAATTTTGGCTGAAAATAACGAATCTATAATTAATTTTTGTGTACAATGCACAATTATAAAAAAAAATCCTTTTACATTTATTTTCTTTTTTCTTCATAAATTTTTACTGCCTCCAAACAGTGGTGTCCAAGAAAATACCCGATTCTTGGCACCAAAAACATATCACATGAATCGCTGGTGAATCTGCAGTGTGCTTTTCTCCTACTGTTGCACATTGAACTCCATCAAGGAAAACATTTGTAAAAGTTCTGAACAGAGAAGGAGTGACTTTGTTGCATCGCCGGAACAAATTCAAATATTTAATTAAGGAACAGGTAAAGAAGGTTTTTATTGACTCAAAAAATTACAAGTCTTTTATGATGATGAATACACTTCCGGAAGTAGGAAAAGAAATCTAGCTGACATTCAAAGCAGTGTTCTGGAATTCAAAGAAGATAGTTTTTTACAAAAACGGTACGTGATGGACCATTTCGGTTTTAATATACGAATCAAGCACGTTTTGTTTATGGACTTCTATAGTTTTATTTGAAGGGAAGTAAAAAAGCTCGAACTTATTGTGTAGCGTAAGTTCTTTATAGTAATTTTGTTCTCATTCCAATGGTTTAGAAAAAGTATTTTATTTTGGATGTAACTACTTCTGAGAAAGTATTATTTCTAACTGAAAAATTTGTTTAATACAAGTAGCGACAAAAATAACATTTGATTTATTGGAAACGTAGCTCAGCTAGTGATCTGATAGTGGGAGTAAGTTCAAAACATTAAATAACACAATTTTAATAATTGATTCCAGGGTGCCAAAGTATTTTGAAACATTGGAGAGATAGACCGTGGTGGCCTGGTCGGTACGTCGTCGAACTCGTTACCTAAGGGTCCCGGGTTCAATCTCAGCCAGTCGAAGTTCATCAGTGTTCATTAATAGTGATTGAGGCAAGTTAAATATGTTGTGGTCCTGGTCACAAAGCCTTCCAAATGAATCAATACTTCCGGGGGAGCTAGACCAGGAATTGCTTGGTTTCTGGTCTGGATCAAAAACTCAGAGCTGTCTTCAGGGCCTCATCCAACCGGTTAGACCATAAATAGTGACCATAGACAGTTCTCCTAGGTTTTTCTGGTAGCATGCTGCGTTTTTTGCATTGATGAAGAGGCTCCATTGTAGCCTTGAAATAAGTGCTGTATTTTCATGTTAATTTGTGCTTTATTTACGTTGGGTTTTCAATTTAATCACATAAATAGTGGTTGGCACGGGGGACCATGGTACGTGAAACATAGGAGAGATATTAAACGTATCTGGTGGTAAAACTTTAAATTTGGGTTTTTTTATTGCATGTTTGTTTTCTTCAGACTCCAAATTCCGTGTACTTCAAGTTTCACAATGACTTATATCTATTACAACATACTCTACAAAGGTCCAACCACGTTAACTTTTAACTATGATCACCTAGTAAGCAGTGGCAAATTATTGGCAACTATTGACGACATCCCACTTACCTCCTGCAGTCTGCACTGTAAGAACCGCATGGCCGTCCTGGATTCGACGACAACGAATCTCTTGTCGGAGTCGCAGGCTCCGCCCACCGACGAGCACCTGTATCGCAGTATCCTCTGCATGGCTGCTGACCGGTTCACCATCACCTCTGGCAGCAAACTCTCGTCCAAAGCGGCCACCTTCAGTCCAGCACAATCGTGCAGAAACTCTCGCAACAGCGACACCTGTCGCGTCGTCTCTGGATCGGGAAAGTAAAGGAGTAACACCTCTGCAGAAGAATCCGATACCGTGTGCAGTTCTTCAACAACTGTTGGAAAACAAAATGTGAAAGATTCTAAGGGGCAGTTCACATTACGGCCGTCCATCCCGTTTATTTTCCACCCGAAACAGGTTTTCTCTGCTGGTTGCCATGACAACAAGCCATCTTGGACAGGACCGGTTTCGATCAGAAGGGTCTTGATATCTAATGGCCGTCAAAAGTAGGACAGCATTTCATTGGTTTCCGTTAAGCAGAGCGCTCTTCTCTTTGGTGGGTGAATTCAGCCACGTGATTGATGTGCGGCGATCGTATGTGAATGCTACCCTGTTTTCGTCGGCAGTCCGTCGAGTCAAAAAAACGAGATGGACGGATGGCCGATAAGTGAACAGCCCTTAAGAAGCTATTACTGATACATAATTGACTGACTTATGAAAGCAGTGTAAACACGTTTTTAAACTATTCGATAGGTGTCGACAGTGTTGTTTGTCCGCGATTTCCTTTCATCATGTTTGCTTTCTGCAGCCCACTCACACACTCGAGTGAGCTCAGTGTTTCTTCCACAAACTGTGTGTGAAGCTATCTCACAATTTCAGAGCGTTTAGCGCCTTATTTCGCGAGAAATTTAATGATGTGTTGCGCAACAGACGTGTGCACTTCTTACTCACTCATGGTGCATTGAAGCAGTTCAAATGTCCAATGCGGGTGCGAGCACAAAACCCCTTCTTCATTCATCCCCACTAACATACTGGAAAAGCAACGCCTCGGATTTTTCAATAACAGCAGTATTAGAGTGAAATTCCGGTTTATATTCGATCTGCCTTCGTTTATGTATATGTATGCGTACATTATGGGAAAAAATTCACGAGTTCTTTTTGTGAAATATTAAAATATCTAACAGAATATTACTACTGCAGTCTTTTTCCACACTAAAAGACGAAATGATTTCAAAAAGATGAAAACTGTGAACAATAATCGGTCCAATTCTCGAGTACAGTAACACTTACTTTTGTCGTTTGTTGGGTTCGAAGTTGACGAATTCAAGAGTTCTGAAAAACAGGAAAAATAATAATTAGAACATTGCTACTGAAATCCAGGCACATTCATGCACTCAATGTGATAGTGGAACGGTTAACTCACTTTGTTTGTGCCTATAACGGAGCAACAGCAGCATGGCTACGAAGAAAATGAGGAAGACACAAGAAACCGTAGCCATGACAGGCACTGTAAATTTGGAAGCTGCCTTTGAAGGACGGTCCTCAACGCCTCGATTATGGGGCAGAGCTGTTATAAAATTAAAAAGAAAGGTTACTTTAGACAATTCGAATCCACTTACTAGTATGTCGTCACTCTGTGCAACATGGTTTTATTTGACGTGCTGACTGGCAACTAAAAATGACAAATCAGTGTTTAAAAACATGAGCCGCGATGTTTGGGAGCATCTGCCAATGCAGTTTTGCAATGGGGTTGTTTCCTTCAGTCAAAAGTAGTACTTTTAGTCATTGAAATTGATAGAATAAGCAAAAAAAAAAAAAAAAACATTGACCCAGAAATTACTTTCATTTTCCCAACAGTTATTTTTTAACTAATTTTTTAAAGTGTCCGATTTTTGAAACAAGGCGTGGTCTTGATGACGTCAAAAATGATGCACTTTGCCCCATCTTTCTACCGCGATTACACGTTATGATAATCAAGAAGCGTATTAAAATTGCGCTCTACGCTTGCTATCAACCATATCGTTGCCAATACATGTGACTAAAGATTCAAGTTAAATATTTTGCTCTGTGAATGGCAACACAGATGGCATTTCATCATTTGCGATGTCATCGAACAGAAGCATAAACATTGAGAGCGCGCCGATTTAAGTATTTTTTTTAAATATTAAACTTAAACAAAATAATTAAAAAATGGCCAGATCCTATGTTTTTAAGCATGCTGTTTCAGAAAAAAATACTTTTAAAATTTTGGAAACGACCCCATTCTAAGCATATTTGAGTTCCTCTACTACTCGCGTTACGCTAACTAAATAATTACTACAAAAGATGTTAAATTTCAATTGCACGTAAATAATTAAAAGAGTAAGTAACTCACAGTTTAAAAAAACAGTAATTAGAATGAATATAATCAGCTATTGTACCTTTTACGGTCTTTCTGTTGATCAATTTTTGTTTGATTTCGTTCATAACTTTTCGGAACAGGCAGTCCCAAGAAACGAGAAAAAATGTTTAATTGCTCAACTCCCTTTTAAGGACCAAAGTTAGTTTGATTCCACCAGTAACTTCATGAAATATGGCAGACACGCATTCTAGAAAAAACGATCGACTGTTATTCCTCTTAGAGGAATTGGCGTCAAATACTAATGGGCACCAATTCACATGGGATAGGGGTACATTTGTGTATTTAATTTCGTTCGATATCATGCGGTAGTTCTTGCTCTAGAGCGGCTACAAAAAAACAATCACACACATACATACACGGAGACAGACAGACAAACATTTTTCAAAAGTGGTCAAAATGGACTCAACACACCTCAAAACGTGCAAAGTCGTTAAAATTCGAAAAATTTCACGAATTTAATACTTTGCTCTACATAATAGATATAGAAGAAAGTAAAAAAGTTTTGTTGATATGAAATCTAGTAAACCCAATACTTACCAGAGATGCTGACGACATTGGAATGCAGAGATAGATCTTCATGGCAGTCATTCGTGCTGCAGGGCACCAACTGCGAAAATTGAAGCAAACTCATTTGTGTACTTATAGTACAAGCTTCCCCCCCCCCCCTGCTGCAAATTTCTACCACCATCTGTTTTTTGAACAGAACACAATTTTCATGCATAATTACGATGAAAAGAATACGTTTCTGCAGCGTAGCCTATCGTATACTGTTACAAGAAAATTTCATTTCAAGCATTGTAACCTACTAATTTATTTTTTTACTTTCAATGCAAAACGTATAGAAAGAAATTATTACTTGATCATTTAAAATGTTTGGAAAATTTAAGGGACGGTGAACTTTAAGTTATTTATTTTTTTTTAGTTTTCACACTAGAGACTTAAGGTTTTGTGAGCATATGTATTTAAGCATAAACACATAGAGTGGCATACAAAAAAAAAAAAGAAAGGAAGAAAAACCAACTCTTACTTATTTTAAAATTTAAAAATTTAAATTTTTTTGAAAAATTTAAAATGCTTTATGCGACTTAAATTTTTACATTTTTGCTAAATTTTCTCATTTTATTACAAAATAAATCATTAAAAAGAAAAATTGGTATTGATTAGTGAATTCCATAAAAATAAAAATTTTGAGAGTTTTTTTTTTTTTTAATACTTCGATTAAAAATTCCCGGAAATTTCTCTAGCTAGTAATTTTTAGTCAGTTTTTTTAAACCTTCCTGAGGTTAAATTCTGTAATGTATACCAAGTTTTATTATTTGGTAAAACATGAGGCTAAATATTGAATTTCGTGTACTTTGAGCGAAAATTGTGTCGCATGGAGCATTTTGTAGGTATGAAAATCGAGAAAATTTCGTTTCGAGTAAAATGCAATTAAAGTATAATTTTACACTTATCTTGAAAATTTAGTTTGCGAAACCTCTTTTTCTGTGTTTTTATTTGACATTGAAGCATGTTTCAATACAAGAACAAAATTTATAATAATTTAATTAAAATAATAGAGGAGAAATTATTAAAATTTAACTTTTCCTGCTTTGTTTGCATCTGAACAGCCGAGTTTGCTAGGAGTATCTCATGAAAAATCGTTTTGTGTGCAAACTTTGAGCAATTGTAACTTTGGTGAAAAATGCTCAATCGCTATGCGGTTTTTTGAGTTAGGAAGAGAAATGTTTAAAGTACAACAAAACACAAAAACCAAAATTTTCATTTTTTTTAGTCAATTTTCGCCGAATTCAAGGTCCACTGTCCCCATAAATCATTAAATAGTTAACTTGAAATAGTAGTCTTCTTACGATTAAAAATTAATTCCCGTTCAAGAAAGTCAGATAAAAGCCTGTGTATGTAAACTTTCAAGCTATTTCTCTGTAAGCATAAAGAAAATTCTGGTGTAACCCTACGCAGAAATGAGTGAGACGATACGCTATAGCTACATTACCATGGTATAACCTTCCACAGACGATCCTTACACCAGTATATCAGGTAAGTTACTCCAGAGCAGTGGAATCAGCTAAACTGCGACCGAATTTATAGAGTAAGGTTACATAAAATTGTTTACAGTGTAGTTGCGTGGGCGCTAAAAAACCCTTACTGGTGAACAGCGTCTATTTGAGCCATCCATGCTTACTGATGAAAATTAGTGAAACAGGTGCATTTCTTTAACATTATTTTAGAAAACTCAACATCAGAAAGACAAGATTACAGAAAAAACGAGCTGATGTGTGCAATTCATGACTTCCTTTTACTCCAATTTAATGTCATTTCCTCATTGTTGGCAATTTTAATGTGATTCACTAGTTTAATCTCTAAATATAACCAACAGCGGCGAATTTAAAACCAAACTTTTTTTTAAAAAATCGTCGAATTTGAAGCCAAATTGGCGACAAATCTTGGCTACCAAAAGGCTGGCGATATATCGCCAAGTGCCCGACAAATTATAACACCACTTGAGTTTACATCGACATTAACACTGATTTCCCCCCAAAAAGGGGCTAAAGACCCCTTTAAGAACACCTGAATGCAACCAAAAGGGGAGGTGCACAACTAGACCCTACTAGGAGTCTACGTACCAAAGTTCAACTTTCTAGGACATACCGTTCTTGAGTTATGCGACATACATACGCATATACGCACATACATACATACATACGCACATACATACATACGTACATACAGGCGTCACGAGAAAACTCGTTGTAATTAACTCGGAAATCGTCAAAATGAATATTTCGCGTGTCTATACGTTTTTAGGCACTTATCAACCTGTGGTCGAGTCGAAAAAAACACTTAACATTTATTCGGGGGTGAGCAAAATAAAAATTAAGGTAGATTTTTGAGTGAAAATTTTTTTGCGAATACAATACTTCCTTTTTTGTAAAAAAGACCATTTCAAATATAATAAAGTATTAAGTGTTGTATCAAAGGTAAAGGTAAAAGTATCGCAAACCAACAAAACCAAAGGCCATTTTTCGAATCGATTAGATTACTTACCAGAATGCAGAAATATCCATCTGGTAAGTCAGAAAAAACCCTGACGATGGTCTGAAAAAGAAATTTTCTGTTCAACCTAAGTGTAGGGGGAAGAACATTTCGCATGATTCATTGAAAGTAATATTAAATAACTTTTTGATATGAGTTAAAACAACAAAAATTTCTTAAAGAAATGTTTGAATGATACTGTTTCGCAATGAAATATTAATCAGGAGAAGTTTTGATATGAAAATACATGCAAAATTTTAGTATAAAATGCTTACTATTATTTTGATGCACTTAAAAATGCATTTTGCTGCTACTTCAGATCCATGAACCATTGCTAAAAGAAAGCGATAATAGACGAACCTTACCCAACTGGGTGAAAAATACACATAAATAGCGCACTTTTTTTTTCTTATGGTTTTTAATCTGCTGTAATACATATTGGAAACATATGCATAAAGAAGCCTTACTTTTGCTCGATTATCAATGAGAGCAACAATGAAAATGTACTGTTTTTTTTTTGTAGTAGTTTTTTCAGACATTTGATGCTAAACTCTTGTTTTTTTTTCATGGTTCATTAACTAATTATAGTCAATATGTCATTAGGGTTGAATCCTACTTGAAACGCATGGTTTTTTCTAAATATTAATTCATTTCAAAGTTCTGCTATTTGGGAAAACAAAAAATGACTTTCTTTGCTAATAATAAAGCTCAAAGTCTCTCTGTCTGGATATCTGTATGATGTCTTGCTCTCTGTGACGCACATAGCGCCTAGACCGTTCGGCCGATTTTCACGAAATTTGGCACAAAGTTAAATTGTAGCATGGGGGTGTGCACCTCGAAGCGATTTTTCGAAAATTCGATTTTGTTCTTTTTCTGTTTCAATTTTAAGAACTTTTGCAGGGCAAAATTATCATAAGATGGACGAGTAAATTACGAAATTATCATGACGTGGAATGGGAGAGTGAATGAACATAGCCAATAGGCGAGAAATTCGTCATCCATTATTTGTAAATATATAGGGGAACAGAATGACCTTTTAATTTTCAACTACGGGCAAAGCCGTGCGGGTACCACTAGTGATATTATAAAGTGCTCTTTATTAGATTACCATGCCATGAAAATAGCGAAAAGTTACAAATAATAAACACACATCTCGTTAGTTTTTAATGCAAAATGCAAGAATGTATTTCACTTGAAATCTTAACATTATATACTTTTAGTTACAAGTCTACCTGTTTGGAAAAAGGAAATAATTTTTACAAAATCAGTTTTTTTGTAGAGTTAAAAAGAGCAATAACTTCTGTCGTATTCGGATCGCTAATCTTGAAATTGTTGCCCTCATCCATCATCCTTTAAGTTTTAATATTGAGTTATAAAGGGAAAAAAAGAACACAGAAAAAAGGTGAATTTGTCACCCCCCTCCCCCCCTCCCCGGATAATTGACTAGAGAATTGAAATGAAAAGAAAGTTTTTTAGTTTGGCAAAATCCCATAGGTGATTACATTCTTATTTCATTGAATATACCGTAGTTTCGGGAGCATGCGCCGCATCGTAATATTTATTAAAGAAGTAAAAAAAATTAGTGCATGGGCCGCACCTGAAGTTAAAACAATGTAAAACAAAATTTTTTTTTGTTAGTTGTTTTCTTGAAAAAAAAAATGGAACGCAATTCAAATACATTAAATGCTCAAAAGGTATTTTTTATTTACTGTAAATAATTATAGTTAATTAGCCTACATACGAAAACCACAAACATTGACGAATTTCATATCGCTGCCAAAAATTTTGTCATTGCGCATGAAAAAACACTGCACAATCAACTTAATGGATGTTTAAAAAAGTTATGAACTTTCTTTGAAATAGCTGCGGTAAATACTCATTTAAAATTCTGCACTTTAGTCCAAAAAACTACGTTTAAAGCTGATGCATCGATTTATTCGCGAGATAAAAGTTCCGACAATTTTTCGCGAACTACACACAATTTGGACATTCCCGATTTTAACTCAGTCCTATCATCTAAACATTAAAGATATAAATACTGTGGCACATTCTGGCAAAACTTTATATTGTCTGTGTTAGGATTCAATCCTTATTTCTATTCTAAATGCGCAGGTCAATATTGCGTCATATCTCCTCCCAGAAACCTTTGCGCTTCATCAAGCGCGGAGATGTCTCTCCATGTATATGTAGTGATGGCTGTAGTATGTAGTTCAGAGTAGTCTCTAGTTTTCATCTATGTGTAATTGTGATGTGTAACTATCAATAAATGTTTGTGCTTAGCAACTGTGTTTAATTCTGCCCACAATGGTTATGGGCCCAGGATATGCATCTAAAACTGTGCCACTAAAATACAGTTGTGATTAAATAGCGATCTTACATCACTAAGCCTACAACGAAAGCTTTCGCTGACTTTTCGCAAGAACTTCCTTGTTCATTACTGCGTAGGCTGAGAAGCGGAAAACGCTTGAAACGAACATTAACGATGGCGCAGCTCACATCTATCGAAAAACTCGGAAAAGAAAACTATGACACTTGGAAACTTCAGATCGAAGCCGTTTTAATCAAAAATGATCACTGGGATTATGTTACAGGAAAACAAGCCATACCAGCTGAAGGAGCTACTGATGCAGAATTGGAAGAGCTATCCAAATGGATAAAGGCTGATCAAAAAGCTAGAGCTGATATAATTTTATCCATAAATCCCAATGAACTGTGTCACGTAAAGCATTGCGCTACTTCAAACGAAGTTTGGCTGAAATTGAAAGAAGTATACGAATCAAAAGGACCAGCAAAGAAGGCCACGTTGCTAAAACAACTGCTCTCCCGAAAAATGAGTGAGACTGAAAATATGTCTGAACACTTGAACATATTCTATGACGTAGTGTGATAAACTCCGTGAAATGGACATAGAAATCGCTGATGACCTTCTATCAATACTTCTTCTGTACAGCATTCCAAATACTTTCGAAAATTTCCGATGCGCAATCGAATCTCGTGATGAACTCCCAAAACCGGATGCACTGAAAATAAAGTTATTGGAGGAATGGGAAGCTAGAAAAGGTAAAATTAGTCTTGATTCTCAGAAGGCATACTTTAGTTCTGTTAAAAAGACTAACTCAAACCCGAAACCAAACGCAGAGAAATGGAAGCCTAACTACAATAAACATACTAACCAGAACAGTACTTTTCGCAATTTCAAGTGCAATTATTGTTTGAAAGTTGGACATAAAGCTTCTGAATGCCGAAAGAAATTAGCCGATAGAAGAAACAAACAAGAAGGAACTATGATGGCGAAAGTTTCTGACAGCTTGGAAAATTTACCCATTTGCCTAAGTGCAGCCCATTACGACCCTGAAGTGTGGTTCTTGGACTCAGCTGCGACTTCTCATATGGCCCGGGATGAACATTTATTTTGCGAATTTCAAAAATGTACAAACACCTCGATAAAGCTCGCAGTAGATAAAAGTGCTGAAGTAGTAGGAGTTGGATCAGTTCGCATTGTTTTGGAAGATCCGAAGGGACTAAAAACAATTCGCTTAGAAAATGTTTTATGTGTTCCTGAACTCAAATGCAATCTTATATCTACATCAAAAGCAACATCAAACAACCGCTCTGTTGTTTTCACTGAACAAAGTGCCAAAATATTTAACGCGGATGGAACTCTACTCCTAAAAGCAACACGTAAAGGTGATTTGTATTTCATCAAGCCAAGAATAGAGACTGCATCAATGGTGAGTGATTTTCAAAACTGGCATCTTAAGTTTGGTCACTTAAATGAAGTGGATTTAAAGAAATTAAAATCTGATAATATGGTTCACAGTTTAAATTTTGATGATAAACATTCTTTGAAAGACTGTAAAGTTTGTATCCAGTGTAAACAAACTGTGAAACATTTCCCTAAAGAATCCAAATTTCAAAGTCAATGTCTGTTAGATCTAATCCATAGTGACGTTTGTGGACCAATGAGAGTTCCCTCACTCGGAGGATCTCGATATTTTATCACATTTATAGACAATAAATCGTGTTCCGTAGAGGTATATTTTGTGAAAACCAAAGATGAAGCGAAAGATGCATTTCTTAAATATAAGGCATCTGTTGAGAATCGTTTAGAGAAGAAAATTAAAACCCTCCGTACGGATAATGGTCTCGAGTATTGCGGTAAAGAATTTGAAAAATTTCTTACACAATGTGGTATTCGTAGAGAATATTCTGCTGTTTTAACACCACAGCAAAATGGCAAAAGTGAGCGCCAAAATCGAACACTAGTTGAGATGGCCAGGTGCTTACTCATGCAATCCCATCTCCCACAAGAGTTTTGGGCTGAAGCAATTAATTGTGCAGTTTATTTACGCAATCGTTGTCCAACGAAGGGCTTAAACGAAACAAAAACTCCCTACGAACTATTTTATAGCAGAAAGCCAACTGTTTCATTCTTCAAAATCTTTGGTCAGAAAGCATTCGTTCTCGATGAACGACTGAAAGGAAAATTTGACCCAAGGTCACAAGAACACATTTTCGTTGGATATTCTACCGAATCTAAAGCATATAGGCTGTGGAATCCGAACACGAGAAAGATAGTTACAAGCCGGGATGTGCGATTTATCGATGAATATGAACGAGATACTTCATCTAACACTGAAACTGAGTTCTTTATTGCTTTGGAAAACCCAAAAGTAGATAATGAGGAATTAAGCTCTACTGAATCCAAAGAAACAGATACATCACACCCACGCGATCCGAATCAAAACATTCAAGCAGAAGCAGACGATACGTCATGTGATGAGGGGGGAAGCGATAACAGCAATAACTCAGATTCTGAATCGGATACCGTTCCAACCTTAGTACGAGCGCATGGGAGACCAAGAAAAATAAAAACAGGCAGCCGTGGTAGACCCAGAAAGGAATATAAAATGAAAATTCAAGATGAAGCCACTTCTTTTGCTAATGAAAATGTAGAATATAATCCAAGCGTTGCCGAAGCAATGAATGGTGTTAATAGAAATGAGTGGAGAGCGGCGATGGAAAAAGAATATAATGCGCTAGTAAAAGAAAATGCATGGGAAATTGTTTCAAGACCGAAAAATAAAAAGGTAATTGGTTGTAAATGGGTATTGAAAACAAAATATAATCAAGACGGAAGCATCGAAAAACTGAAAGCACGTTTAACAGCGAAAGGGTGCTCGCAACGGTACTTGATTGATTACGAACAAAATTTTTCGCCAGTTGCCAGATTAAGTTCCATCAGAACTGTAATTGCATATGGTATTCAAAATATTTAAAGCATATCAATTAGATTTCATTATGGTTTATGTTAATGGAGACCTAAAAGAAGAAATATATATGGAAATACCAGAAGGCTTCGAAGACAATCTCAATGATGACAAAGTCTGTTTATTGAAACGATCTCTTTACGGTCTAAAGCAATCGGGAAGGCAGTGGTACACAAAATTGGACGAAAAGTTAAAACAAATGGGGTTCAAACCTCTTAACTCTGATAAATGTGTATATAAGTC
The DNA here is from genome assembly GCF_026930045.1 of Uloborus diversus. Lineage (NCBI taxonomy): Eukaryota > Metazoa > Arthropoda > Arachnida > Araneae > Uloboridae > Uloborus > Uloborus diversus. The sequence continues at coordinate 183,561,251 of NC_072732.1, read as the reverse complement.
AAAATCGCCTTTTGAAGCAATAATTATTGTTTATGTCGATGACTTAATCGTTCTCACAAAAAGTAAGGAGGAATATGAAGTCATTAGGGACAATTTGTCAAAGTCGTTCAAAATGAAAGACTTGGGAACCTTGCATTATTGTTTGGGAATTGAATTCATTCAAAACAATGATAGTATCATCTTGTCTCAGAAGAAATACATTCAAGATGTTTTACAAAAATTTAACATGCAAGATTTCAAACCAGTATCAACACCTATGGACAATAGTGTTAAACTAACAAATGAAATGTGTCCCGAAAATGATAAAGAACTATTTGAAATGGAAAATGTACCATATCGATCATTAATAGGATCTTTAATGTATCTCTCCGTAGGAACAAGACCGGACATAACATTTGCTGTCAACTATCTAAGTCAATTTAACAATAACCCCGGAAAAGCTCATTGGATAGCTGCAAAAAGAATTTTAAGATACTTGAAAGGCTTACAAGATCGGGGCATAATATTCAAGCGTGATACAGAAGCATTAACAGCTTTTGTGGATGCTGACTGGGCATCAAATGTGACCGACAGGAAATCCTACACAGGATTTACCTTCAAATATGCAGGTGGTGCCATATCATGGGAATCAAGAAAACAGAGGACCGTTGCATTGTCTACTACCGAGGCAGAATATATGGCTTTGTCGGAAGCAGCTAAAGAGGCTATATATTTAAGAAACTTCTTCAATGAACTGTCTCCACACACAATTAAGTCGCCAACAGTAATTAGCTGTGATAGTCAATCTGCCCAGAAACTGGTGCGTAATCCTGTTTATCACTCTCGTACAAAACATATAGACATCCGTCACCATTATGTCAGAGAAGTGTACGAGAACAACCAAATAGAAATTAATTATATAAAATCTGAAGAAATGCCTGCAGATATGTTAAATAAAGCCCTTAGTAATGTTAAACATAATAATTTCTACAAATTAATTAATTTAACAAGTTAATTTCACTAGCAATCTTATCTTTTTATCTAGCTTTAGAAATGCTGGCTCATTCAGGTAAGTATTCAAAAAAAAAAAAGAAAAACAAAGGGGGCTGTTGAAATGTTGAAATGTTATAATTATGTAAAATAAGCATTGAGAGGGGGGATTGTTAGGATTCAATCCTTATCTCTATTCTAAATGCGCAGGTCAATATTGCGTCATATCTCCTCCCAGAAACCTTTGCGCTTCATCAAGCGCTGAGATGTCTCTTCATGTATATGTAGTGATGGCTGCAGTATGTAGTTCAGAGTAGTCTCTAGTTTTCATCTATGTGTGCCCATCAATCTGCCCAGAAACTGGTGCGTAATCCTGTTTATCACTCTCGTACAAAACATATAGACATCCGTCACCATTATGTCAGAGAAGTGTACGAGAACAACCAAATAGAAATTAATTATATAAAATCTGAAGAAATGCCTGCAGATATGTTAACTAAAGCCCTTAGTAATGTTAAACATAATAATTTCTACAAATTAATTAATTTAACAAGTTAATTTCATTAGCAATCTTATCTTTTTATCTAGCTTTAGAAATGCTGGCTCATTCAGGTAAGTATTCAAAAAAAAAAAAAAAAAAAAAAAAGGGGGCTGTTCAAATGTTGAAATGTTATAATTATGTAAAATAAGCATTGAGAGGGGGGATTGTTAGGATTCAATCCTTATTTCTATTCTAAATGCGCAGGTCAATATTGCGTCATATCTCCTCCCAGAAACCTTTGCGCTTCATCAAGCGCGGAGATGTCTCTTCATGTATATGTAGTGATGGCTGTAGTATGTAGTTCAGAGTAGTCTCTAGTTTTCATCTATGTGTGCCCATCAATCTGCCCAGAAACTGGTGCGTAATCCTGTTTATCACTCTCGTACAAAACATATAGACATCCGTCACCTTTATGTCAGAGAAGTGTACTAGAACAACCAAATAGAAATTAATTATATAAAATCTGAAGAAATGCCTGCAGATATGTTAAATAAAGCCCTTAGTAATGTTAAACATAATAATTTCTACAAATTAATTAATGGGGCCGTGGTAGCCTGATCGGTAGGGCATTGGACTCGGGGCCGGAGGGGCTCGGGTTCGATCCCCGCTGGTCGAAGACCCACCGTCGTCATTAAAGGGGACTGGGCGACGTTAAATATGCTCGTGGTCTCAATGTCCTCCAAGTGAAACGATACCTCTGGGGGTGCTAGTACCAGGTAGCTATTAGCTCTTGGACTAGTTCTAAATTCTCATTAACTGTTCGATCCGGTGATGGTGCTGCCATCTATCGGTATATAAAATAATGGAGGCAAGGCACTAGTATGCAGACCTCGACATAAATACAGTTGAAGTCAGTTGTGACTCTTGAATAGAATAGAATAGAAATTAATTAATTTAACAAGTTAATTTCATTAGCAATCTTATCTTTTTATATAGCTTTAGAAATGCTGGCTCATTCAGGTAAGTATTCAAAAAAAAGAAAAAAAAGGGGGCTGTTGAAATGTTGAAATGTTATAATTATGTAAAATAAGCATTGAGAGGGGGGATTGTTAGGATTCAATCCTTATTTCTATTCTAAATGCGCAGGTCAATATTGCGTCATATCTTTTCCCAGAAACCATTGCGCTTCATCAAGCGCGGAGATGTCTCTTCATGTATATGTAGTGATGGCTGTAGTATGTAGTTCAGAGTAGTCTCTAGTTTTCATCTATGTGTAATTGTGATGTGTAACTATCAATAAATGTTTGTGCTTAGCAACTGTGTTTAATTCTGCCCACAGTCTGTTTGTTAAATTAAAGACTTTAATTACAGTAGAAGCTTGACTGTGAAAATCTAGGAAAAGCCGAATTAAAAATTCTTCAATTTTTTGCATGGTTGATCTCTTGGAAATTATATCGTTAAAAATGTACGTGGAATAAAGCCAAGAGAAATTTAAAAGGTAAACTTTGTTGATTTTTATTCAATTGAAAGCAACAATTAGCATTAAAAAAAATGCGCAAACTAATCCGTTTCGAAAATCAGGATTGCAAAAATTTCACCTTTCAAACACAAGATTAAAAATTGGACGCATTTCTGATCACTTCAAAGCAAGTTCATTACATTTTGTTCTCCTTCCTTTCAAAATAGTTTATTTTTTATCCGCTGCGGTAAACCGTAAAACAATTATTAAAAAATATATATACAACAATAAAAACCCATCACATGCGCCGTACCCGCTGTATCCGCCGCATCGGCCATTTTTTTTAAGTTTTTTTCCCCCTCGTAAGAGCCCCCACGCTTACACCTGAAAATACGGTACATATGCTGCTGTGCTGGTTCCTGGTAGCTGTCTAAAAAGTTTAATGAGTTGTCCTTGCCTCATTGTAGGGAATGACGAGTTGAGTTGAATGACTTCTGATCCCATAGGTTGGACGGCATTCCTCAGAGCGAAGAGAGTATAGTTGGAGTTGATAAAACTTAAAGCAGCCAGACAACTTCTTCATTCCAGCACATAACCTCAAGTGAATAGAAATCGTTTTCCTGAAGGAGAAATGAAATAACCTCATCAGTTGGCCAATTTTTATATATTGACATCTGCTGCCATTATCTGAAGTTAAATTCTAAACAAGAAGCGTATTAAAAGGTCCAAGAGTAATGTGTTTCTAGAAAATACACAGTCCAGTCACATTAATGTGACCACCACGTATTTTCGGCGTCGACGTTAAATAACCAATCACAGAAGGCACGTGGCAGCACAGTGTAGTTGAGGAAATATAAAGGGTATATGAGGGCTCCGGTAAACATTTCAATCATTGGCGTAATACAGAAACAAAGCGATTTATCCGACGTCCAAATGGGCATGATCATTGGCTTTCGGGAAAAGGGGGGGGAGTATTTTCGAAACGGCGGAGTGTGTGACCTGTTCACGCGCCGTCGAGGTAAAACTGTACCCTGCATGGCAAAATGGGACTGTCCGAAATCAGCAACGTGGCAAATTTGGTGCAACATGGGCCATAGGTGACAAAAACAAACGACGGCTGCGGGAATGCGTTCGAGCAAATAAACGTGCTACCATTGAGCAACTGACCACCCAGATGAACCAACTAGCTACCAACAGTGTCTCCCAAACTACTGTTCAGCGAACGTTGCTGCGTTTGGGTCTCCGAAGCTCAACTCAAACGGCTGGTTCGTGCACCTATGTTGACTGATGTTCACCGACGACGAAAGCTGGAATTGTTACGCCAGTTTACCTCAGCTGGACGCCCACTAAGTGGCGACAGGTAGCGTTTTCCGATGAATCACGTTTTTTAGTCCATCGGACAGATGGACGTTGGCGTATAAGGCGTGAAAGCTCTGAAAGCAAACACCCTGCAACAATTGCCGGAACGGTTCAAGCTAGAGGTGGAAGCATTATGGTCTAGGTAATGTTTTCCAGGCGTTCTCTGTGTTCACGCATCATTGTGGAAGTCACGTTGAATCAATACAAGTACGCATCTGTCCTTGCGGACCATATCCAGCCCAATATGTGCATTGGTTTTTTTTTTTTTTTTTTTTTTTTTCAACCAGACAATACGAAGTGCCATACTGCTGGCATGTACTTGCAAAGCTTATCAAAGAGCACCAGGATGAGTTTACCGTTCTCCCCTGGCCATCAAACTCACCTGACTTAAACTCAATCGAGAATGTGTGGGACCATCTAGATCGGGTTGTTCGCGCCATGGATCCTCAACAGTGTAATCTAGCGCAGCTGGCCACGGCATTGGAGTCGGCATGGCTCAACATCGCAGTGACCACCTTCAGGAACCTAATTGACTTTCTTCCTAATCGTCTCGCAGCAGTCCGCTCTGCGAAAGGTGGTTATTCTGGCTATTGACAGATGGTCACATTAATGTAACTACACTCTGTAATATCTTATGGACCTTATTTTGTTCAAGATTCGTTAGTCTTCTCAAACTAAAGACAGAGGGGGATGATTTTCTGCCATATGCAGTAGTTTTAACAGAATTTTTATAGATCATAAGCAAACACTAAAAGAGCTCGACCCATCTGGAAACACTCAACTCACTTGGATGAGTCACCTGTCAGAAGCACGGACACATTCCAATGTCTGCAAAGAAGAGGTGAAAATGTATCGTACCCTAACAGTTGATTCTCTGGAATGTCTGGAAATGAAAAGAACAATTAAAATAAAACTAAACAGAAATTAAAGAGTCACATTCTCAGTTTCAATAGAAAGGTTATGATATTTCGTGACAGATAAGAATGCATCTAAAATGCTTTTTTTTTTTTAATTTTTCCCCATAACAACTAATGTAAGTATAATGCATCTGAATCCGTTAAGCTACAGAGTTTTTTTCAAATCACTTACATTGAAAAATAAACAGTTCTTGTCGATTTCCAAGTCCTTTGATGCATGTTGCAAAAGGTTTCAACGATACCTATAAAGACAAATAAAATATGTACATTCATTGTAACAAAATAAAGACAATCTACCTCAAAAACCGTCAATTATGAAGAGTGACGTTTTATTTATTTGCAGTTACTTATTTATTTATTTCATTTATTAATTTTATTTATTTATTTATTTCTATTCAGCTTTACTTATTTTAAGTTAATACATCATTTGAAAGTAATTAAGGGGTTACAGTGCCTCAAAAATGACCAAACGATCAAAAAAAAATTTATTGCTTATTTCAAAACCAAACACTAGTCCAAACACAGGGGAAAAGTTTCATTGCTTTAGCTCAAATATTTAAAAAGTTATGAATGGTTTTAGGTCATGCTCGCTATGTGTTCTTATGCAAAAAAAAACTTTAAATTGATTTTTCTCGATGATCTTTTTTTTGTGTTTTCGTGTCATAAGAATCCCTAAGGATTTTTTTCTATTAAAGATACATCTTTAAAGTAATACTTTTTACAATTAAGATAATATATTTAACAAAACTGTTCATTGAATAAGCATTTTATAAATTATTCATATGTTTAGAGCATGTCATACTAACAGGCAAATAAATGGACTTTCTCATTTAGATTACGATTCCAGGCTTAGAATGCTAAAAATGTACAGTCTTGAGCGAAGAAGAGACCGAGGGGACATGATTCAGTTGTTAAAATTTATTAATATGAAAGATGTTACGGGGCTAAAGTTAGCACTGAAAACAGGACAAGGGGTCATTGTTTTAAGCTCTTTAAATCTCAGGCTAACATGGATATTAGGAAAAATTATTATTTTAGCAGGGTAGTGGAACCTTGGAACAGCTTGCTGGAAGAGGTGGTAATGAGCAAGGGAGTAGATAGTTTCAAGAGGGCCATTGATCTTCACTGGGGATTGTAAATTGACTAGGACCAGCCTAGCTGGACCCAGAGCCTGTTGCTGGTCGTTACTTTTGTATTTATATTTGTATTTGTATAACTAGTACCAGTAAAGTGCTGATCAGGTTTTTATCAATTATTCTTTTTCTTAATATTATTATTGAGTTTACATACTGAATTCTGATTCAAGACAAGATTATTGTAAATGTTTAGTTGTTTTCTTATTAACTTACAAGTAGTGGGGGAAAATCTCCTGTGAAACATGTTTTCACTCATAGGACTGGGAATGTAACATGTACTTACCGATACACAGTACTTCTTAAAATACTCCAACATTCTCTTACTGCAGTGGAGAACCAGAAGCGACTGTGGAAAGGGAACGAGTAGTAAGAAGGAAAAAGTTTCAACTCAACACATATACACATGGCTCAAAAATTTTCAAAATAACATTCAGTATTTTTTCACATTTTTAGCTTTGGTTACTTCATTTATCCTTACTTAAAAAGTTATCTTTACCTGCCGAGGGCCAAACTTACAGAGCATGGGGCCTCAAGCAAAATTACCTCTCCTTAACCCAAGCATTCAAATAACAAGAAATCAAAAATTTTTGAACTAGATGCCTACAACTCAATTTGGATTATTACATTTGTCATTTATGTGTCTTAATATTGGTAATTTAAAGTAAAGAATAAAATTTTAAGCATCAGTTATTTCATTGAAAAATGGCTTTTCAAAGTGCTAAATAATCACTTTTAGCATATATATATATATATATATATATATATATATATATATATATATATATATATATATATATATATATATATATATATATATATATATATATATATATATAGTATTTTTTTTTCGTAAAAGTAAGGGCAAGTACTAGATTGTTCTTCCCCACGAGCTTGATTTCGGCAATGAGTATTGACTAATTTATTATCAAAACTTACATACAATTTGCAGCTGCAGTCGCCAACCTGCAAATTCTCAGGAGTGGTGCGTGCCGTGGCTTTTGCACGAACGTTACACTTACTATGAGTTTACAACTTACTATACGTTTGTTTCATTTTTAATAAATGTTTGTGTTTCAAAGATGAGTAGGTATGTTATTGTAGTACAAAAATAACTACAAGTTCCCCAACTAGTGACCCGGACGTGATCTGAACATGCAACTTTTCTGATTTACCTTAAAGGAAAATTTGCACAGAGTATTTCAAAAATACCTATTGTATTCTCTATAGAATAAAGTTAAGATTTCAAAACCACAAAAGCTTACACTATTAGCCACACCGATCCAAGAATGGAGTGGTTTGGCTTCCACATCAGGAGCGCCACTAGTACAGTCATAGAGGGCCACTCGGTAAGACATCTCACACATGTCAAAGGCCATATCCTGGAGTTTCACATAAAACTTCAAATGATCGAACGAGCAGCTCAATTGCAGAGTTCTTACTTCAAATGATTGTGAACTGTTAAAAGCTGGAAAGAAAAAAATTGCAACTAAAAGGGAAAATAAGCAAATTAATGGATATAAACTTGTGAAACATAACACCTAGGCAAACCATTAGGATGTGTAAGGTAATTTAGTTTTTTTTTTTTTTTTTTTTTTGTATTACTTTGCAAAACACTTCACAAATCATAAAGTTGTCTGTATATGATATGTTGCTGTGAAAGTCTGAAATCTGGTAAATATCGACTATAGCCGGTGAATAGCAACATTCAGCTACCAAATCCACTGGCAGTAGACAATGTTTTCGAAGAATCACAGGTGAAAGTCTTCATTCTCCTATTTTGGTCTTTCACGGTGACATATAAACGTATACACACACACCTAGTCCAACTTCATTTAAATAAGCTAAAAAAAGAAATGAGTTTTGTAAATGTTGTTTCTCTGCTAGGACAGCGTCAATGTAGGGAAAACAGCTTGTCTTTGCACGCCATAATTTGAAGTGCCAATTTTAACTTTTGATGATTAAGCTAATAAAAGAAATAATTCCCAAAATCAAAAAATACAGCTGACAATATTCAAAAATTAAAACTACAAATTAAATGATAGGATGCTCAGAGCTCACACATTAGGCAAACGCACTAAATACTACAATGTAGCTAATTCTCTCAGTATTTTTTCTTGCTATCATTGTATGTGAAAAAAGAAGCTTTTCAAAGTTTCATGTTTCATACACAACGATTGCCGCTATTCAAAGTTTCAATATTAAAACTTCGAACAACGGCAACCCTATAATTGAAGCACTTTTGCTTAGGTAACCCTATACCATCTGTTTTGTAATCTTTTTACCTACATTATTTTATATAACTTATGTGGAACTCGATAAGGATAAATTACTCATTTATGGGCACCTTTTAGCCCCTGGCAACCCTGATTAGTTTACACGCAACAGTTAGGCAACCAAACTTTAATGTTTTCTTTACACCTTTTACTCTTCATATATGACAACGATTTTTGGAAACTCGATGAGGGTAAATTACTCATTTTTGGGCACTTTTTAGCTTCTGGTAACCCTGCTTGGGGACCGGAAAAAGATAGGCAACCTTACATTAGCATTTTATTTACAGCTTTAACACTTCATTTACGACAAAAATTTCCGGAAACTCGATGAGGGATAAATTATCTCCCTCATTGAAACCTTTTATCCCTGAAAATCCTGATTATCGAGCTGAAAAAGATATGAAACCTTAGTTTAGCATTTTATCTCCATCTTTTACTCTTCATTTATGATAACGACTTTCGGAAACTCGATGAAGGTAAATTACTCATTTTTAGGCACCTTTCAGCCCCTGGAACCCTAATTGGTTCACGTGAAAGAGGTAGAAATTCTTACTTTCACGTTTTATTTATAAATTTTTCTCTTTATCTATGGTAACAATTTTAGAAAACTCGATGAGCATAGGTCAAGCCTAGTAAGATCTGGTACTATTTATCTTGAACTTCAATTAAGACATTTTCAAGCGTCTTGGAAGTAATATCACTTTGGCATCCACAAATAATAATTTTCCACTTCACAAACTAAAAAAAATGCTGTCAACACTTCTTCGCAAGATTTATGACTCTTAATTAACTTTTGGTCGACTTTGAAAATGGTGAAAAATTTTACAATAAAGGGTTTTTGAGCAAGAAGATGGAAGTCAATAGAAAGGTATGAATTCCAAAAACATGATTCGCTACAACTTAGATTTGCTTATTAAAAATGAGACTCACATACACTTAATATCGCGCTAACCAAAAATTTCTAACTTCCTTATTAAATCCAGATTTCTTTCAAATTAGGGTTTGTTAAAAGTAAGTTTGATTGTACAGTGCACTTGCAAAATATTCCCATATTTAGTAGTGTCAAAACCAATACAGTTGATTTAATGTTTATTTAAGTGATCAATTAATTAAATCCAAACAAATGGTGTTCACAGTTGGTAAAGCCTGGAATCCTTTAGAACAACACAAGTCACAAAATTTCAGGAAAAACATCGCCATTAAAGGTAAAAATTAAATCTCTATTCACATCCAATAAATGTAGTAAATGTAAATTTGAACAGTATCCTTAAGTTTAAAGTATTCCATAATTTTCCAATCTTTTATTTCAAAAACCATTAAGCGGAAAATTGCTAATTTTAAGAAAACACCTTTATCACTATTTTAAATTATTCAGCTTCTGGATGAAAAGGCATCCGAGAAAAGCAACACGGTGGATCAGAAGACAGTATAAATACCAAAAAAATAGAAATTTACCATAATAAAAAAGACAAAATGACACATGGAGCCGAAATTTATTATATAATTCCATCAGGAACGAAACCGTTAAGTAATAAATTTCCACGAAATCCCATAAACAATGCAAATAGTCTAAAAATGAATTCACTCTGAATAAATTAGCAATAAATTTACCGACGGGAAAAACTATGTACGGAAGCAATGTAACAAATGGAGAAAATGCAGAAAAAAAACCGAATTAATTCCGATTTGATTAAAACAAATTAATTCCAATTTGATCCCTAATTCCAATTTGAAGAATAAAAAAATTGGAATAAGTTGATCACAAAACGAAATACGAAAGCAAAAATCAAAAAAATAAAAGTACGAAATGTACGACGTTTACATAAAAATAATAGAAAAACTAAACCAATTTTAAACGAGCTGATGTGTGCATCACATGACTTCCTTTTACTCTATATTAATGCCATTTTCTCATTATTAGCAATTTTAATGTGATTCAATAGTTTACTCTCTAAAAATCACCAACAGTGGCCAAATTGAAACCAGATTTAAAAATTAAAAAATCGCCAAATTTGTAGCCAAGTTGGCGACAAAACTTGGCGACCAAAAGATTGGCGATCTATCGCCAAGTGTCCGCCAAATTATAACACCACTTGAGTTTACATCGAAACTAACGATGGTTTCCCCTCAAAAAGGGGCAAAAAACCCCTTTAGAAACCCCCTAATTCAACAAAACGAGGAGGTGCACAACTAGACTCCACTAGGAGTCTACGTACCAAATTTCAATTTTCTGGGACATACCATTCTTGAGTTATGCGACATACATACGCATATACGCACATTCATACATACGTACATACAGACGTCATGAGAAAACTCGTTGTAATTATTTCGGGAATCGTTAAAATGGATATTTCGCGTGTCTATACGTTCTTAGGCACTTATCCACGTGTGGTCGAGTCGAAAAAATAACTCAACATTCATTCGGGGTTGAGCAAAATGGAAATTAAGGTCGATTTTTGAGTGAAATTTTTTTTACGAATACAATACTTCCTTTTTTGTAAAAGGAAGTAAAAAGGGGTCCACACAGAAGAAAAATACGAAATTGCAGTAAGATCGTTAACTAAATTAGACCGGTTCCTCAGGATGTGGAAGGATCCCCAAAAATCAAGATCAACGAATTGGGGCATTTTTGGATAATTTGATAAGAGTTAAAATCAAAAGTGTGATTCGATTCCCAACTGTGTTGAGCAATACTGGATTTATTCAGCTGTTGTTTCTTCACATAGCTTTGATGCTCTTTTAAGTGAAATTTCAAAGAACGGTGAGTCCGTCTGATGTAGTCGAATCCGCAATTGCAAACAATTTTATAGATCTCACAACAATTAAGAGGGTGAATAGAATCTTTAAGAGAAGAGAACGAAAGTTAATTAAAGGGAGAAAACACTACTTGGAATTGGAATCAGGGGCGGAATTTCAGCATTTCATTTGGGCGGTCGAGTTTCTTAAATTTGTAGTACCACAGTGTGGTCCCAAACACACATTAGATAACATAAAGTGGTCATAAAATCGGTTTAATATTAATAAAAGTTAGTGTTTGGAAACAATTAAAATTTTGATTCACTTTTTAATAAGTTATCATATAAAACATCTCGATACTAAAGTTTTTATATCTTGTGGAAAAGTTTTAATGCATGACTTTTGGAATTCGGAAGAGCAGGGAATCGTGTTACTAATCTATCAGTGACCAGTGTCGTGCTGTTTTGCCAGTACAGCTAAGAGAGAATGTTTTTTTTCCCATTGTGCTTCGAAAATGATTCCTTAACCTCCTTAGACATAAAAAAAAAAAATCTTTCTCTACTAGCTGAGCTGATTGGAATCGTTAAAAAATAATTAAAGTAACAAAGTTATGTATGAAAACACTTTTTATATCTTGCTCTTCAAAATCAACCTGGCAACTTCAAAAATTGTGAGGGGCTTAGTTTTTACTCATTGAATAATTTAATCTCGTCGGCGCTCTTAGCTTCAATGAGATGTCATCTTCATCCTGCTCTGTTATTCATTATTCCAGACTGATGAGTCCATAACAAAGACGAAATTGCATTCTCTTGATATGATAACCAGGGTTGCCAGACGTCCCGGATTTCAAGGGACAGTCCCGTATTTTGAAAAAGGTCCCGTGTCCCGGGGAACTTCCATACGGGACGGCTTAGGTCCCGTATTTTAGCTAATAACAATATTTTATAACACGAGACAGTATTTTAAGGCAAAAAAATAAAGTCAAACGATAAATGTGATTGAACTAATTAGCACCTGTTCCTATCAACATCGATTTGTATGCTGAACTTCATTCTACTGCTTGATTTATCCTTTGAGTTCCTCCAAAAGTGCACTCACAAATAAACATACTGAGAGGAATCTTTCGAAAGTTATTGAAACATGATTGTTTATCACCCCTTAAAAATACATCATAACCAGTAATTGCATTCAGCCACAAAAATATCACCCCCCCCCCCCTTTTCACTCTTAGAAGTCTGTTCCATATTTACTGTTCTTATGTTTTAAGAACAGTAAATACGGAACAGACAACCCTGGTGATAACGGTCTTTCTGTAGATTGCTTGTAATTTTCTTGCCTCATGCTAAAAATGTTACTCATTATTTAAACAATTTATTTTTCGTTTTCAGAACCCAATCCAGATAATATATAGAGCCAATCATACAGAAAACTAATTATCATCAAATCTTGTGTTAATTTCATTCAAAACTGAATCTATTACTTCATACAAAATATTAAAAAATCAATGTTTGACTTCACATCATCATATGGATTTTGTCTTTTTTTTTTTTTTTTTTGGCGCCTTTTCAAAATTGGCTCGGAGGATGATTTTTTTTGAAAAGTTTCACGATTGATTGAAATATACATCTATGTAAAATCTATTTTCAGTTTCAATTGTAGATTGAACTATGGTAGTATGGTGCACAGATCAATTGTAGATTGAACTGTGGCTTGAATAATCCGAAAATTAAGGGTAGCGGATTGAAGATGTTTTAATAAAGTAAAGCATTTTTCAAAACTTTCCTCAATACAAACAAATTGAATAAAATTCAAATCAAGTAATTCATGCTAAAAGAGCATGAACGTTTTCACCATTGAAAGAATCGTTTTGCAATAACTCTTCCAATCGTCAAATCACTGCTTTGAAGTTATAGAGAAATGTTTTTACGGTTTTAACTCTTGAAGACCATTTTGTGTCACTCCGAGATTGCATAAATATAGGGCCCCATAAAAGCTATTTATTGATAGGGTTTTTTTTATTATTATTATTCAGTAATCACATGCATTTTTAAGAAGCTGCTATGAAAGCATATAATGCATTGAACAGCTGAAACGTGTTTCTAGCAAAAGAAAGCGATGAACACTCATAAAATAAACATACACTTAAAAACAAAGCATAAAAGTGAATGTAAAATATCAAAGAATTTAATTTTCTTGAGAAAACCATGCAGCCACACCACTTTGCACGGGCCTCTCATATTGAACATGCCATCGTTACACTGGACACACAAGTGTGAAATATTTTGCCTGTATGAGGAAATGTCCTCTTTAGTTAAAAATAACTATGGTTCTCTATCAGTTTTCTATTTTCTGAAAAAGCCGAAAAATACTTCATGAATTTCTAAGTCATCATCCAAATACGAAAAACACTTTTTCTGGGAATGTGTCGAGTTTCATCAAATAGTTACTGAGAACCAACGAGATTTCTTTTAATGAACATTCCTTTCCGACTTACATAAATTGAGTTCACCCATTTTCTATCATGCTGCTCAAAACATTTGGGGGTGCGACCGCCCTTTCTTGACCCACCTATTTGCCGCCCCTGATTGGAATCGCTTCAGAATCTTAGCAACCTGAAAACTAATACCAGGGAAGAAGAAGTTAAACCCAGTATTGCTCAACACTGTTGGGAATCGAATCACTCTTTTGATTTTAACTCTTATCAAATTATCCAAAAGTGCCCCAATTCATTGGATCTTGATTTTTAAGAATATTTCCACATCCTTAGGAACTGGTCTAGTTTAGTTAACGATCTTACTGTAATTCCATATTTTTCTTCTGGGTGGACTCCTTTTTTAAAATTGGTTTAGTTTTTCTATTATTTTTATGTAAACGTCGTACATTTCTTACTTTTAGTTTTTCCTTTTATGCTTTCTTATTTCGTTTTGTGATCAACTAATTCCAAATTGTTTATCCTTCACTCTTTTTTTTTTTTTGGCATTTCTCTATTTGTTACATTGCTTCCAAAAACATAATTTTCCCGTCAACAAATTTATTTCTAATTTATTCAGAGTGGTTTCATTTTTGGACTATTTGCATTGTTTATGGGTTTTCGTGAACATTTATTACTTAACGCTTTTTCTTCTGATGGAATTATATAATAATAAATTGAGGTTCCAGGCGTCATTTTGTCTTTTATGTTTTGTTAAATTTCTTTTTTTTTGGGCGGGGGGATTTATACTGTCTCCTGTTCCACCGTGTTGCTTATCTCCGATGACTTTTCAACAACTCCGATGACTTTTAAACTCATGCCTACACAAACATACATACCCCCCCTCACGCACACATACACGCCTACATACACACACACATACACGCCTACATACACCCACACTCGTGACTGCGAAAAACATAATTTGAATTGAAGATATCAAAGTTCAAATGATTTTATTTATTTATTTATTTTTTATTTATTTATTTATTTATTTATTTTGAAATTTTAGAGTTGCTACTTGACTGGTTTTTGAAAGAAACGGTACAATTATAGAAAACACATAAAAACAGCAATGCACATGGCAAAAATCTGCATAATCAAAAAATTAATTTAGAAAGAAAATATAAGACAGTTTATAGTGTTAGGTATAGTGTGAGGTAGTATAAGCATGACATGTGCACAAATAGAATGATTGCTGCTGGATATTATGAATTGCTTACTCGATGTCACAAAATTTTGTTTGTGGACAGACAACATTTCCATGCCCTCATCTGCCAGTTTGAAGGATGTTGAAAGTTGAAGCTCCAAATAGCCATGGACAAGCTCAGTCCTCAGACATGGAAGGTTAAATGGGCTCTGTAAATTAATGAACTGTGAAAGTTAATTCAATTTGTTAAATAGTAATGGTACCCGCACGGCTTTGCTCGTAGTAGAAAATTAAAAGGTCATTTGGTTCGCCTGTATATTTACAAATAATGGATGGTGAATTTCTCGCCAATTTGCTCACTCATGATACGGTTCCTCGTTTTGATAATTTGGTAAGTTACTCGTCCACGTTATGATAATTTGCTCGGTAAAATGCTCTTAAAATTGGCATAGAAAAAGAACAAAACCGAATTTTCGAAAAATCGTTTCGAGGTGCTCTCTCCTATGCTACGAACTCATTTTGTGCCAAATTTCATGAAAATCGGCCGAACGTCTAGGCGCTATGCGCGTGACAGAGATCCAGAGACACAGACTTTCAGTTTTATTATTTGTGTAACTAGCGTGGTAACCACACGGCTTTGCCCGTAGTAGAAAATTTTGGTTGGCTTGTACATTAACAAATAATGGATGATGAATTTCTCGCCAATGTGCTATGTTCATTTGCTCGCCCATGTTCCACGTTATGATAATTTCCTCGTCCACCACGTAATTTTCACTCTTCCACGTTATGATAATTTGCTCGGTAAAAGTTTCTTAAAATTGTAATAGATAAAGAACAAAATCGAATTTTCAAAAAATCGCTACGAGGTGCACATTCTCATGCTATAAACTGATTGTGTGCCAAATTTCATGAAAATCGGCCGAACGGTCTAGGCGCTATGCACGTCACAGACATCCAAACAGAGATCCAGACTTTCGGCTTTATTATTAGTAAAGAAGATCAGAAACAATAAGGAAGTTCATCCTTGCATTTGTCCTTTGTCAAGTTTTGCATGCCAGTATTTCAAAATATATAAATCATTTGAAAAATCAAAGCATTTACAGATAAATGAATAAAATGAATAAAATTTATTCAGCTCAAAAAACTTTTATTTTTGTTCAATTTATCTTTTTACTTCCTTCTATATCTAAAATATAAAAAAATTGGATTCGTGCAAATTTTCGAATTTCGAAGGACTTGAACGTTTTGAGGTGTGCTGAGTCCATTTTGACTATTTTTGGAAAATGTCTGTCTGTCTGTGTGTCCGTAGTGTGTGACTGGTTTTTTGTGGTCGCTCTACAGCAAAAACTACCGCATGAAATCGAACGAAATTTTGTACACATATGTGTCCCTGTGTAAACTTGTGCCCATTGGTTTTTGGCGCGAATTCCTCCAAGGGGGGTGGAGCAATGGAACGTTTCTTGAGCTATGTGTGCCTGCTATTTCCCAGGAAGTAACTGGCGAAATGAATTAAAATTTGGTTCATATGTATCCCCTAACATGTACAGGTGCTGATTCAATTTTGGTGTTGTAGCTCAAACGGGGCTGAGCTATAGAATGCTTTTTGTCGTCACTTGTGACTGCTATATCTCAAGAAATAATGAACGGAATCAGACAAAAATGTATTGACAAGTAGCCCTTAGAGGGTACAAGAGCAGATTCTATTTTGGCGTCAATATCTGAAAAGGGGGTGGTGCAATCGAACGTTCTTTCTTTTTCATTGCGAGTGCTATATCTCAAGAAGTAATTCTACGTTATGAATGAACCTATATGTAAACAGGCGTTGGTTCAATTTTGGCGCCAATCACTCCAAGAGGGGCTGACTTTTTTTTTTTTTCGTGCGAATAAAAATAGATTTATTAATGTAGCAGTAAGAAAGATAAATCGTAATCGTAGAGTAAAGACAAAATTTACAAAGAGAGGCCATGTCTGTGGTAAAAAGGAGATGAAATTGAAGCCGGAATTATGGTACACACCGGTGAAATGATGAGCGGTGTTACGATAACATGGTCACTTCGCGAGAATAGTTTTCACCAATTTCGCAAAGACACCGAATAAAGTAGCTGTCGGAATGGTTTGCATTTTAATTCATACTTTAATGCAGTTTCAAAAACGTGCATCATAAATTTGCAACAATATCTAAATTTAAATTAACAAACAATTGAGATTCAGTAATGGAATGTTTTGAATCAAAATGTATCTTAATATATTTAGTAAGAATCTAAGGATTTTGGGATACAGTGGTGCAACTTCCGGCTTCAATTTCTTAGTATAACGGGGCCTCTCTACATAATTTCTTTACTCTATGATCGTAATCGACTGTCGTCTGCGTATTTCACTTGATTTTAATTGTTGGGAAATAATCGGAAATTTCATCTCAATGATTAAAAATTTTTTAATGTTGACATCTTATGTTTGTTAACAAATTAATTAGTTGAAGGCTTTTTAAAAAACTTTTAAGTTTCGTTCCTTGTTTTGCTTTAGCGATAATTCGGAAATTGGGGCGGCCGTCACGTTTTCGTGTGATTTTTGTTTCTGGGAATATTGCTTTTTTGTCAAGCATAGAGAGAAATCAGAATTCTTAAGAAAGGTATAGAAGACAGTTTCGTGATGCATGGCCACAACATACTTTTTTTTTTTTTTTTTTTTACTTATTGTTACTGTACAATTTCATTTCAATTCTTCAGTTGGAACTATTTGTTCAATTAAAGTTTTTTTTATGAAGAATATTTATGTTTACATTCAATTCAACAGGCTACTCTTATGTTACAGGTTCGAGTGATTTTCAGGAAGATACATTTTCCTAAAACTTTTTTAGATTAATTTATTGGTATAACAATCGTAATTGAATAACATGATAAATTACATAATTATTTTCCTTATATTTAATCATGATTTATTTTTTAAAAATTGAAGCGTACATTCTTAAATGAGTTAAATCCCAACACTAAAAAAGAAAATTAAATAAAATAAAGAGCAGTTGACTAATAATACTAATAACATTTTAAAAGAGAGAGTTCAGAAAAAAAAATTCCATGTTAATAATTTTTCAGTTCATGTTGTTTCTCAGCCTTATAATTGTTCTTTTACTCCCCCCCCCCCCCAACTTCCATCCTTATTTCATCAGAATTATTAGTTTTCCTGAGAACTTATTTGTACAGAAAGGAGACAAAAATATACGAAAAATGATCTTCCAATGCTTACGTTCGACAAGCACGACCGGGAGCGACCGGTTAGTTAATCACGTGACAACCAATGATCACGTGCTCCAATAAACCAATCAACAGCTTAAAATGGTAACCGGTGAGGTAACCGATAGATGATAGAACGCTGCGGTTTGTAACCGGTTACTTACCGGTAAACTGGTTAAATCACTTAGTGATAGGTACAGTGGGCCCCCGGAGAGTGAGGTTACTTACCGGTCGACCGGTAAGTAACCTCGACCGGTGAGGTTCGTCGAACGCAACCAATAAAACAGCTTCCCCTGAATTTTGGAATGACCATGTTCAAAAAGTCAACGGGTTTTATTTTAGTTAGTTTTAAAAGTGTATTAAATTTATAGCTTTTGCATTTGAAACCTTTTAGTTAGTTGTGCTCATTGTAGAGTAATATTAAATAATACTAAAGTGAAAAAACAAAAGACCTGTGGGATCTGTGAAGCCAAGAGGAAAAATTGGTGGCAGGTTTCATTGCCAAGGAGCACTTCAAAAACAAAAATTCCAGCGGCTGAAAGTTAAAAGAAGACATTTTTCAAAAACACTACAATAAGCATACAACGGAAGAATCATAATCATTCAGTTTTGGTATATATTCATTTGGGGAAGCCCAATGAATAAATACACTTCACATTTGTTGGATACCATTTTCATAATAGTGTACAGTGACAAATGAGGCAGTGAGAAGCAAAGGGATGCAAGTGTCAAAATTAAAAATTTGGAGATAACCAGTACACATGGTAGGTGAACCTCTCCTATGTCTTTGGGCAAGAGATGGTACTAGTAGCCCTGGCAGTTGCTGCTATACAGCATGATTTAGAAAAAAATCAATGAAAGCCCACATAGGAGCTAATCTTTAAACGCGTTTTACTCAAAACTTGAAAATGTCCACTTGCATCCCTCTGCTTCTCTCTGCCTCAAATGGCATATCCAGGACATGTTCTTACCAGCACTGTATTTTGAAATTCCCTCAAAAAACGGAAAATGTACTGGCAGCAGAGTTGCCGACAATTTTCCGTTTTTTTACAGGAGTGGTGTTTTCCGTTTTTATCACGGATGCTTTCCGTTTTTTCATACTGACACTTTCCGTTTTTATCGCGGACACTTTCTGTTTTTATCACGAAAACTTTCCGTTTTAAAACTACTATTTTCCGTTTCATGAACTGATGTTTTCAGTTTCTAATATAAATATTTGCCGTTTTATTCACGTATATTTTCAGTTTAAAAACCTATTATTTTAAAAATATAGCTGGGCAATTAAAGCATAATGAATTAACATTTGCAGATTTTAAATGCCCATATATATATATTTTTTCTTTTTTTGAAAAACAGCAAAAAAAAAAGAAAAGAAAAGCAGTTTTATTAGAGTAGATACACGAATTTCTTCATTAACTTCCAAACATTTGTGAAACTTCCTAAAAGTGAGGAAACACATTTTTACTATGCAGAAACTATTTTTCTCTTTTGAAGGTATAGAGGGAAGATATAACAGCCATCTGGGAATGTATTTGCTTTGCAATTTATTATATTGAAATCTTTTATGAACAAAAAATTGCAAAATATATGAAATAAACGCAAATCATATAAACTGTTTTTTTTTCTTTTTTAAATCAGTCTTCACAAAAATACCCTCCTCTCTCCCCCCCCCCCCGGCAAATAAAAAAAAAACATTTCCTGTAGTTAACTGTGCGATGTTTTATTTAACAATAACTGTCACAAAATTTAAGTTTATCAAAAGTATTGAAACTTATCAATTGTGCATAGTTAACATTGTTTTCAATAAGAAAAAACATTTATTACAAGTACAAAATCATTTATTGCAGATCTTGTGTTACACAATTTTAAACATTATTTTCTTGCACAAATGTCAAATTAATAGTTTGCTTTGCTGTCATCATCAATACCATTTATTTCTGCACTCATATATAGAGATCAAATCATAGGTACAACTGGGCCATCTTTCGACGATTCCAATTTTTCACAATTAATGTCACAAACCTAAATTACAAGAATAAGAGTATCAATGCATTGTATCAAAAATATTTAACACATGGACTTTTTATTGAATAAATTACCAAGTGTCATGTCATAAACATGCAGATGAAAACATCACAATTATCTACGGTAGGAAATTTGACTACAATTTTTCTTGACAACGATGTAATACGCTGACGGTAAGCTAAAAAAGTAGCCAACAGCACTGTGTCGAAATTTGGAGAGAAATTAGGAATATCTTACTTTAGAAACAGTTAATTTGTAAAAACCCGTGCATATATATATATATATATATTGCGATAATTTTTTTAATTAATACTTTCAATTTTACAAGTGGCAGTGTGGAGTAATAGATATGTTAGAATTGAACGTGCCAGCCAATAGCTCAAAATCAGTTATCGATTTCTTCTAATTCTCGGCTAGCTATAGTTGGGGCGAACCTAACCTGGCAGCCAAGTAATACTGAGCTTCGGATGTGCTTAGCTTTCATAATGCTTCCAGATTAGGTTTGCCCCAACTATAGTAAGTGTAACATTTTATTTGCTAACTCAATTTTTGTACCGAACCTCATTACTTGACTCCCAAGAAACAAAACTTATCCATGAAAAAATAATATTTTAGCAGGTCATAAGAATTGTTTCGAGCATATCACCTTCAAAAGAACTGTCATGAACGGAATCATGAATTTGTGAATCACAATAAATATAATGGAGTTGTACCTGGATGTTTTTCTACTATATTCTCTCCCCCCCCCCCCCCACAAAAATAATCATTACTTTTTTTATGTTTATAATTTGTCCTTGTACTGTGCTTTCAATCTCCTTTTGCATTTATGTGGAAGGATGCAATAATGCACAATTCCACAAAATCGTATAAAATTGCAGCTGGTGCAGAAATAATTTTAACTACGAGAAGGCAACTTTTTCAATGTATATATTATAGTTGAACTCAAGTCAACAAGAGCCAAGGTTAGCCTTTCTTAGTTTGGTCGCCTTAACCCCTCTCCACATAAAACTAAAAATTATATTATTCTGATTCTGACTGATCAGAATAACATTGCCTCTCATCAGTGCACTGGTAAATTGAGTCAAATTTCAACTCGCATATTATACACCTGAATTTTTTTTTCCATAAAACATTTATTTTTAAAAGAGTAAAATATTGTTAGGCTTTATTTCTCGAAGACAGTCGAGTTTTTAAACTTAAATTATATCCTTCCGCAAGCGTAAAGACTTCTGTTTAACATCAGTTTTTCTTAAAATTATCATTGAATTCGGTGTACAGACATTCTGCATTTTAGAACAAATTGTGAAGCATGTTGAGTTAGGATAGGCTGTCTGCTTTATCAGTTTTATTTGCTAAAGCAGCTATGTCGTCAAAACTAGATGACACTGCAATAATTAAAAATTACTTTTGTTAGACTTAAAGCGGAAAATTTTCATGTGTGTAAATTTTGTCATTATAATTCATAGTAATCTAGTAGTTGATAAACAGCCAGCCATTTGTGCTGAGTAGGGCAATGTGGAGCAAAGCGAAATAGTTAAGATGACTGAGCTTTTTCAAAATGAAAAAATTAGAATTTTTTTTTGAAAATTATAGTACATAAAGAAAGAACATTCTATTTAATAATAAAACTAACATTGAAACTGTATTTTTTAATTTTGGCAGTAAATTTGCAGTTTCAAAAAAAAAAAAAAAGTGGAAATTTTCAACTTTTTTTTTTCATGGAGCAAAGTGAAAAATGAAATATCTTTTATTCAATTATAGAAAATATTTTTGATCAATTGAATCAATAAATAAAAGGTTTAATGAGTAAATGAAAAAATACTGAAATAATAAACTGAAAATTAAATTAGCACACATATGTGCACACACACAGTTTGTAAGCATAATATTTCAAATTTTAATGCATGATTAAAATAAAAGGATATGTATTTTTCATAAATAATTTTTAAAACTTTTATTGATTAAATGCAACTATTCTTCAACCTTAAAAATTATTCACAATGAAGATAAAGGACACTCGTTTATTAGGAATATACTAAACAGCCCACAATATAAACTAATAGCTATTCTTCACAAACTTGTAACATGTATTTAATGTATTAAAAAATAAGTAATATACTTTGAGTAAATTTTTAATTTATTTTGTACTCATTAAACTGTGAAACAAGTACATATTATGTTATTTATATAGTTTGAAACGTATTTTTTAAAAAATTATCATGTAATTCTAAGATGCAACTAGCCTTTTGGAACATGCCGCCAGTTATTACTTGCATATGGTGTAAAATTAACTGTTTACTTAAAAAATCAATAGAGACTAATTATGGGATTGATGTTTCATATTTCTTTTAATTATCCTACTCATTTATTTTGATTTTAAACTTTATTATTTCCTATACCCACGTCCAATAGCCAAAACAGATTTTATCCAAGCCGGTTTCAACCGGTGTTATCAATGGTTAAAACCACCACTGGCCAAAACTCTAACAACCCTGCTAAAAGCAGAGGAAATATTTCACCATTTTACTTTGCCCCACATTCCCCTACTTCCACTTCTACTCGCTCTAGATATAAAAAGTAATCTATTTTACTGAACTTTCCCACTCGGGTAATTTTAGTTTTTCTAAATCAATAAATATTTGGTTATCGTGAAAAATATATTGTTACTACCTGCAATTAAAATGTGAAATCAGTTGAAGTTTTAGAAATATTTTAAACTGATTGTCATTTGTAAGTAAAAGCGCACTATTTATATTTAATTAAGCGATAAAATTAGAGAAAATTGTGAATTGGTAAATTGCATTTGTGACAGACATGACATGAGACTACTTGTTTGTTGATTTTCAAGTAGTAAATAATAATTTTTAAAAAACAATTGCATTTACTACAAGTTTTCGGAAAAGTGAAAGTTGTATGTTAGTTTATGATAGTTCTTTACAGACAACCCCACTTTTAAATGTTTGGGAAGGGATGATTTTTTAATTTGCCGAATGATACTCTGAATTTTGCCGAATGATAAAATACGAGCATGAACACAAACGTGCATCTAATGAGAAGAGACATTAAACATCAATATTTAAAATTTTCAAAGTTTTGCAGAGAAGTGTCCAAATTTACAGAATCATCAGAAAAAATTGTCGACTTAGAAAATTTTTGGTAGGTCACAGTGACCTCCCATCAGGGTGCCGCTTCCAGTGGCGTTTTGAAACAATAAAGATATTATAACGGCAATGATCGTAGAGCGATGTCCATACATTGGCGCTTCGATTTGTAGTTGGTGCGGAACCAATGCATTGGTTAAGAGAAAAATTTGAAACCGATTTAACAATGCAGGATTTACACTGGTTTTTGACAATGTATCGATCCAACGCCCAACCCTAATGCATATGTAACACAACATGTTTTATACTTACAATTTGCATATTTGCAGCGAACTTTCCTTTTCTGTTCAAGGAGTTCTGTTCACTCATTGCACATTTGAATCCGTGTTCCACCAATAATTCTCCGGTTCACTTTGGAAAGTTAGAGCGCTGAGAGGGTGAAAAATGGACAGCATCTGGAATGTTAAATAAAGTGCTTTAGAATAATATGATTCAAAGTTCTCAAATTAATGCTTTTTTTAATGATTGATACATTTTTTTTTATATTCATCTACTTAAAAAATTATGTATTATATTCATTAATATAGATAACAAGCATTTAAAAGTTTGAAAGAGGGAGAGGGGGGGGGGAGAATCAATATTTAAAATTGTTTTCTTGAAAACCCAAGTAGTTAACTAAAACTAGATGCTTCAACTTGTTAATTGAAATCTAATCAATTGCAAGAAGCAAGTTTATACAGACATGGTTGTTATTCATAGAAGAGTTAAAATAAATAAAAAATTAAAAAAAAGTAGTATTTTAAGTAATAAACAATATCTTTACATTAACTTACATGTAGGCAGAGAATATTCTTCATTAACAATAAAATAATCAAGACTCAATGGTGTCCCATCTAACAATTACTTAGTTATTCGAAACAATTTTTTAAAGTATCCTCTTAGCAAACAAAAGAATTTAATATTATTAGAAGTTTTTTAATTTTAAAAACTTATCACGATGTTTTAAAGTTTAAACAAAGGTCTGCGGGAAATTAAATGTTCAAACTAGATAAAAACTTAATTTTAAGCAGCAATCATCGTTACAGAATTCAAAAAGTGTTTATTTGTAGGAAAAATGTAAACACTCACCAGCAATCAATCCCGGATGAGAAGATATCAAAAAATTCCTATTCGGCGAGAGCGATTTCTGACCGCTACGGCATCCGCCATTGCTGCAAGAAAAGCAAACTAGCCTGCGAACAAGCACTCGAAGTGTTTCAGTTAATGCCGTATTTGATCGAAACAATTTGATGTTGATGGAGAAGAGGAAAACGTTCGAAAAATGTTCAATATTTCAGTCATGGAGTCTATCAGCACTGCAAAAAATAATTGTTGTTTTTATAGTAATATACTGTTTTTTCTTACAGTTTAATACTGCTGTGCTAAATAACAGAGAAAAACTGTAAAAATGATTTAGATTGCGCAAAACAATGCGCAAAAGGTATTTCTTTTCATACGGGGAAGAGAAAATGAATTCAAGGTATCGAGAGCTGAGGCAGGACTGCTCAGATGTAATACAAGTTAAAGGTAAGTGCTAGTTATATTACTCATTCCCTTTTCCTCAAAATGTAGTTTTCTTTATCATCGAGAATGTATGTAAAATAAGTTTTTATTTTGAAATCGCAATTCGTATCCCAATATTCGTTGATGTTGACTTTGCAATTTCTTTTAGTTGCTAAGTTGTACCGATTGCTTTATAGCGAAAATCCGAGTAGTTGTTGTGATTCTGAAAATTTTACTGCACGTATGATAGTTTTTAAACATTTTCTGGACCTCAAATTTGTTTTTAAAAGAAATCAATTCCTTTCTTGAACGTATTTAAAGTTATTAGAACATTAGACTTTGTTCACGACTATATTTTGTGTTATATAGAATGTCAGTACTTAAAATTTAAATTCCTATGTATAAAATAGCAACATGACTGAGAGACATGCAAACAGTATCACGTTTACTGATATTTTTTGTTGAAGAATTTGTCACTCTGGAAATATAAGTGTCTGATGTCTGAACGACTCAAAGTCCTCTGAAATCTGGAGCCAGCTTTCATACTATCGATCAAAACTGAAACAATAGTAATTACAAAAATAATCAACGAAACACTCCAAAAAAAAAACTAATAAAAATAAGCATTTTCAGATACAATCACAAAACCTTTGTGTTTTAAAAGTTTTATATTTCCGTCAGCAGGAAATTAAAGTTTTACTTCAGTAAAAATGCACTAGTACCATTGGAACTTGTGAACATAAAAATAGTTTTAGAAACTATATTCAAAGGCACTCGATGGGAGGTCAAGGAAAGTCTCTATGACCTCCTCAAAATTTCCACATTGGGAAATTTTTGTCAGGCGATTCGGCAAATTTGGGGGACATAATTGTAATTGTTGTCGCGTACTTAATGTGTGCATGCACCAGTATTTTATTAATCGGCAAATATATAAGTTCCAATTGACAAATTGAGATTATACGCCTTCCCAACATATTTAAGTTCAGGCCGTGCCTGGCTATATTTTAAAATTTTCAGCTCTTCATTTCTTATCTAGTAGTGTTTCGTTCTCGTCAAAATTAGTTTTTTAATTTAAAGTAAAATATTTACATTATTATGCAATATTTGTCATATTTTATTCGCCTTAAAGGACATGCTCATTTAGAAAAGTAGATGCTAGTGAACTGCACTAGAATTTGAAACTCTGGTAACCTTGAACTCGTCAGTTTCCTTACATTTTAACTTTTAGAACCCTTGGGTTTTAAAGATTGGCATCAACGTGTTTATGATGACGACAAAAACTACATTATAAATACTGAAAAGGGGCCTCAGTGGCCGGGCGGTCTGAGTTACTGCTTGACATTGACACACTTGAGGCGGTGGGTTCGACTCCCACCTTCGTTCCGGTTGTACTTTCCCTTCCTTGTGATGTAAATTATTTCATATGTTGTTTATATGTGTAATAAAATATATCATGCGTAAGGGAGGTAAAGCACTCAGATTGTGGACCTCATCAAAATAAATCTGTGCAATTAAGCACCGAAAGAAAAAAAAGAAAGAAATACTGAAAAGTGTGATTCTGTACTTCACTGTCTTTCACTTCATATAAAAAGTAAAAGTATGTCAGACTGTTATCCGTGTAAAGTGGAAAAATCGGTGAATTTCGTTTGAACCTGTAACGGAGGTTCAAGTCAAAGCCGGGTAAGATCTTTTGCATTTAAATGCGATGGGTTCCTTAGCAGTTGAATGCTTTAAGGCTGGAGGGATTATTTTCACAATAATAGACGATTTTTTAAGAAAGTCTTCGGTTTTTTCTTAAAGAAAAAAAGTGAGGTTTTTGAATACTTTGTCAGGTTTCAAAAGAGAGCAGAGAGATTTGCGGGAAAGATCCGATAACGGAGAGGAATTTCTGAACTCCCGCTTTGAAATTTACCTTAGCGACCAAAGCATAAGAATTGAAAAAAAAAAAAAAAAACCAACAAATCCTTCAGTTAACAAAGTATTCTCATAGAACACTATAATTCAACATTAAATAAATGGAATTAGGACACTTTTAAATGAATCGGGTTTGCCTCAGCAGTTTTGAGCCGAAGCAGCTATATGCTACCACTACTTACGGACTAGAGCGGTTTTAAAAGGAAAAACCAAAACCTTTTTTGAGCTATTTGGGGAAAGAAAGCCATCTATTAAACACTCCCGTGTTTTTTGGCTGTATTTCGTATATTGGACTTCCAAAACAGAAAATAACAAACTGGATATGAGAGCTAAACAGGGAGTCATGGTTGGATATGCGTTTTATACGAAAGATTATAGAATTTGGGATCCCGAAAATCGCGAAATGACAGAAACGCTGAATGTTTAATTCGATGAAAATAAACTCTGGGGGCGTAAAAAATTAACGGGAAACAGAGGGACACAGTTTTATTTCACTACTGAGTAAATCTGAAGTAGGAGAAGATTATCCTGAAAACAATAAAATCGAGCATGTTGAGAATTAATAGGGTTAAATAAATACCAAGGCAAAGTAGAGAATTCAGGGATATGTATTATTCTATTGACACGACGACGGTTCTAAAGTCAAAATCACGAAGCCGAGGTTTATTGTTCTGAAAATAACATTAAATATGACCCAATATATTTTGATTTCACTTGTGATGATAATTCAACAAAAGTATCGGATTCCGATGAAGAATGGGGGATAATTCAAGTAAGCTAGAAGCTAACATTTCTGAAGATGTAATTCCTTCGAATTTGAAACAAAGTTTGAGAACGCCAGAAAGTGAAGTTTGGCAAAACGCAATGACTCAAGAAATTCAGGTGATCTGAGAAAGAAACGTTTATGAATTGGTTCCACTGACTGAAAATTTTAGAAAGAAAAAAGGATATAGATGAGGGTTTTGATTTAAAAACAGATGAGCAAAATGAAATATTGCGCTTTAAGGCAAGACTGGTAACTTTAGATAACCACGAGGTATGGGGGGGGGATACTTTTCGCAAGTGTTCTCTCCAGTAATTTCCTTTGATTGAGGCTTTCTTTTCAATTTTTGTGTATAAGCTACATTGGGTCCCTTTCCAAGTAGATGATTGCAATGCGTATTTATATGGGGATTTAAAAGGGGAGATTTGTGAGACAACTTGAAGGGTTTGTCTATCCCTAAAATCTAAATTTTGTCTGTAAATTGAATAAATTGTCATTCTGATTCAGATTACGCCTCGAATCACGACGACCGGATTTCAATGGCGGGGGGGGGGGACTTGTAGTGTTTTCGGATAAGATACGAATAGTATGGTGTAAATTTAAAAAAAAAAATGCGTAGCACTGTCAACGATGGAAGCGGAGTATATTTCATTTAGTGGACAATCTAAGCAAGTTATGCGGATCAAAAGAATTTTAAATGAATTAATTGGCTACGAAAAGAGTTAAGAATTTTAGATTGATAGTACTCAGTACTGTGACAATCTAGTAGCGATTGATTTTTCTAGTTCTGCAATAGAAAATTGCGGGGGTACCATTTCCTAAGGAATTTGATTGATAAAAACGAATTTGGAATAAAATTTGTTGAAACTAAAAATAATTTAGCTGATTGTTTGACAAAACTTTTCTCTAGGGAAAATTTACGTAAAGCTTGAATTGCAATGACATTTTTTAGAGTGTTTTTTTTTTTTTTTTTTTGAAATGTTTCAATTATTCCATTATGTTTAAGTTATAATTTGTGCACACAAACGGATGGCCTGCAATTTTTTTTTATTTATGTCTTAAAGTATTTCTTTTTTTCCGTGTGCTGGCGTACTAAGAAGGGGGGAATATTGTTAGGTATTTCGGAAAAATTTAAACTATAAATTTCATTCTAGCCGCCTGAATTCACTTCATTTAAATTTATTCACTAATGCAATATTATTTCTTTGAATTTAGTGGTATGCAAATGTAAAGAACTACGTAACTTGTGACCAGAATTGAATGGAATAATGGGTTCGTGGCAGTTCGCAGTTGTGTTCCGCTTGGAATTTCAAAGAAGCCTCTTGTCTGAACGACGTTGCAATGGATCACTTAGTGAAATGAATGCCGGCAACGGAAGTTTATAAGTATCTCTTTTCATTAATATTTTTGTGTTTCTATTTTTGTATCGGATGTAATTTGTAATCACAAATGCTTTTGAGTTTTAGAGCGTTCTTAGGCACTGAACCCTCTCCTACGGCCTGCGTGCCATATTGGTTCCCTGAAGCTGATTTTTGTGGCCCGTTGTCAGGTTCTATGTATCATTACAATCAAGAACTTACAATCAAGAACTATGTATTGGAACAAGATAAACTAAATTTTATTTCGTTTTGATTGAAATGTGATCGGTCATACAATTCATTTAAGTCTTGAGTTTTTTAAATTTGTAATTCAATATTAATTTTTGCGGGTAGTTGAATATTAACACTTCAAGAATCACCGCCATATAGAAATTTCTGTTGCTAGAGCCAAATTAGACGTACATTTCTTTCAGTATTATTATTTTTTTTTAATTTTCCAGTACATTTTAGAACATTGATTCTTTGTTTTTACATGTTATGAAAATCGAAGGAACCGAAACAGAATGCTGAGTATTTTATTATTTATTGTACGTATTTTTGTAAAAATTAAAGGAACAAAATTTAAAGCCAACTTCATAATGAGAACAACGATAAAGATTAAAGTTTAAAGTACGATGTATTAAAGTGTATGAAACTTTCTTCGCATATTCAGACTTGAATTATCAAACAAAATTATAGCTTATTTTTATTGTAATGTAAATAAAAAGCAGTTATTTTGCAAATGTGAGCATGTTTAAAACTACAGTAAAAGTGGTGCGGTCTTCTGGCAAGCGTTTTCAAGAAGGGTAGCATTGTTTACAACAAGGACGGTGGGCCAAATATGGACTTACAATTAATGATTAGAACTGGCACTACCAGATTTAATACACTTTTTGACATGTTTGACGATTTATTCTTTTGTTAAAACTTTTCAACTTTTCTGACCGATTTTCATTTTTTACTGAACTGACTTTAACTAAGCCATCTTGATTTTGGGAACAAAGAATTTTCTTCCAGATTTCAGGTAAATTCTGAAAAACTTAAAGATAATTTGTGTAAAACCTTTCAAAAGAAATGCCACTTAAAAAAAAAAGTCGCTGGTGGCTTAAATGGGGAGATCGATGGCTGTTCAAAACGAGGGGGGGGGGGGCTCCCCATTTTGAAAGACATAGAATATAAATGAAACATCTTAAGTTATAATTAAATATTAAGACATATATAAGATAGAATGTTCTTACGGTATTATTTTAGTTCAACTCAAATGACTCTTTTATGTGATTCCTTAGTACTTAAGAAAAAAAACTCCAAAAAATGAAATTTTATCAATGTAATAACACAATTGTGAAATAAAATATATGAAAAAAATAATATTTAAAAAAAATTAAAGTAAAATATTTCACATTAAGTACAGAGTTCTAAATATTTCTAATAATGGGGAGCTGTCAAAGAAAAAGAAAATGAAGCTGGTATCCGTTTCACATAGCTCGAGCTATTTAACAAGTGTTGGAAAGGAATATCGGTTACAAAAAAAAAAAAAAAACTCGGGAGGGGGCGTGGTAAAAGAGTCTAGATACGGTATTCATTGTTTTAAATGAATACCTCAATATTTCCGAATTGGTTGTCTTAAACGTCGACATTGCTCCATTTTTTAAAAAAATATCTCTACCTCATCCTAATCATTGTTTTGAAATAAATATATTGCAATACGATAATCTGAAGCCTATTCTAAGAAGAAACTAGTTTCAAGTTTTATCATCTTTAAAACATTTTTTTTTCTTTAGGCCAAGATGCTAGCTTTCCCATTTAGGACAACTTTCCGCTGTTTTTTTTTCTCTCGACTTATAGAAGGAGTTATTCTCCCGATCACTTCAGTTATCCGATCGAAATAGATAAACATTATTCTTAATCAACAGTCTTATATAAATTACAAAATCCTTCAAAAATACCGAAAATTACAAGGATTTTTTTTTAATTGTATTTCAGGAACCAGTATAAGTGCATTTCTTTACATGGAAGATAAAATGTAAGATATTATTTTCTTTCTTTTTTATTTTTTGAGTTCTTATGTAAAGGGGGTATTCAGATTAGGTCTACTTTAATTAAACATTAATAAACACCGTTACAAATGCGTAGTTTGCAAATTGCTGCCAAACAGTTTTTTTTTCTCCTTAAGACAACATATTTAGCGCTTAACTGGTTCCTGAAATCAACGGATCAAATACAATTTAGGTATATGTTAAGCGGTTTCGAAATAAAAGCAATTCCCAAGGCAACCTTAATTTCAGATCATTTAGAGTCATAATTTTAATCATTTTAGGGCGTATTTTTATGCCCACGTAATTTGATTTTTTCCATGTATGTTTTTTCGTGTCTACAAGTTTTATGAGATTCTAACAATTTTTATTTTGACAGATGCTTTCCTATTATAAGGCCTAATGATGGCACCTAAGTCGGCAAAGATGTCACAAAGAAGAATCAAGTTCGTGATGTAAAAATATTGACCTTGAAAAAATTAGCATTCGATTTTAAATGAATTTCTGTAATTTCACTGTAATAATCTGTATTTATAGGTAATGTATACGAAATAAAATAATTTGGCAATTTTTAATGGTGTGAATGTTTCGTTTTTTTTCATGAAAACAGTATAACATAATATAAAGTTATATAATTTTTGGAGTAGTAAAACTAATTTTTAACTTTGAATACTAGTACTCATAAACCTGACAGATTTTACTATACCGAGTGAAAAATTGTTTCTGTTTAATAGCTCTGGAATCTTGAACTGTCACATATTGTTTTCATTTATGTAATCTTTAAAAGATCAATAGGAAAAAGTATTATCTAATCTATAATAATCAGTATACAATAAAAAACATTCTGTGCAGTCTAAATGCTGAATACTGCACATTTAGTGTGAAATAAAATTAGTTTGCCAGTAGTATTTCTCAAATAAAGTATGTCCAAGTGCAACTTATAATATTAAAAAAAGAGCAACACCGTGAAAGTAATCTGTTTTAACAAGAAAAGGAAAATAAATGCACAGAATTGCATGCATCAAGTTAAAATAAACTTAAAGTTATAATGGATTGCATACTGCAAAACATTTCCCATGTTATGCTGCACATTTTAGCAACTCAATAATGCTGGAAGTGAAAAAAAGTACTTTTAGTGAAGATACGATGTAGTATTTTCAGTTATATATAAAAACCTTCTCATTTTTACTACCTTCATGGATCAAAAAGTTTTGTTTTTTGAAAAGGCTATAACTGTTCTTAAAGTAAAGCTTCAGACCATATTTTGCAAATTCCTTCTATTTGTAAATTTTTAAGTTTGCAATAGAGCTAAAATTTTTTTGTAGAAATGAAAATGCGCCACTTTTTCTTCTTTAACAAGTGTTTATAAAATATAGAGGTAGGGCATTGATTTATTTTGTGTACAATGAAATTAATATCAATAAAACATATTTAGCAGCAGTTAACCATTTTTATGTAAAAGGCTTTTATGTTTCTTTACTTGTCGCTTTTCATAGCCTAAAGCATTATTTTTTTGTTGAAAAACTTTAGAAAAGGAACAGATTTCGTATGTAGGCTGATTTCTACAACGTACATACAGAATCAATTGCTTTACTTTTCTATATTGGTCTTCAGCTGTAAAAGCAGTGATTTCGGCTATGAAAAGAGAAAACGATAGGGTGAAAAAACCCTTTTGCATAAAAATTGATTACTATTTAATTTATGGTTTACTGCTGTTAATTTTACTGTGCAAATCATTTATAAAACCGTATACTACTGCTGCTTTTATGGCGCAATTCAGCTGATTTCGCAGCATAATACTGCTAACTTTACAGTTTGATACTGTTAATTTTGCAGGGCGATTCCGTTAAAAAACAGTACATTACTGTTAATTTTACATATTATCTCTGTTAAATTTACAGGTCAAGTCATTCCTAAAACAGTATATTACTGCTAATTTTACAGTTTGATACCGTAAGTTTTACAGGGCACTTCCATTAAAAAACAGTATATTACTGCTAATTTTACAGTTTATCATTGTTAATTTCACAGGGCAATTCCATTAAAAGACAGTATATTACTGCTAATCTTACAGTTTATCGCTGTAAATTTCACAGTAAAAGTCGGTTATAAAACAGTATATTACTGCAAATTTTACAGTTTAGAATTGTAAATTTTACAGTTTTTCTTTGGAATGTGAGCTGCCAGTATTATACTGTAAAAACAACAGGTTTTTTTTGCAGTGAGTATACATTTCCATGCACGAAATAAACAACGTGCTTCGCCGCCATAACTCATTTGTTGCCGTTTCTAAGTACTAAAACTTTTTAACAAAAAAATTGAATCGCCCAAAAAACTGAAAAGCAAAAAATAATAAACCATTTTAATTAAACCTTAATAACTAAGTTCTTAAACTGATGTAAGTATACCTAAGTATATATTTTTGTAATAATTTAGAGTTTTTAATTAACCTTAATAACTCAGTTCTTAAATTAATGTAAGTATACCTAAGTAGTTTTGAGTCGGTGCCAAAACAAGCAAATTAATTATTTTTGTAAAGCGTGAGGCGCAGCGGTGGCGTATGGCGACACGCCCCTTCGCCGGAAAATGCCGAGCGTTCACGAAGTTTTAAACCCAAACGTCGTCGAGTGGTCTCGAAGAAGCACGTGTCGAGTATTTGGCTGCTACTGAGCTTTTGCCTCATATACAACAGTCAAAATGTTTATATCATTGTTCATCATACTGAAGAAGGATTTCTCATCTTGTTAAAAGCTCAAATAAATGGTTTTGTGGGTCATAGTATTATTCAGCGTAAGTATGGCATAACAACTGTAGCCGTTAATTGCATACATGATGCTGAAGATTTTTCTCACTGGTTGTTTGCCTCTCTCGTGCGAGGTCCCAAAGGTTTCAATGCTCCAACGAGAGGTACTTTTTGTTGTATACGATCTACTAGTATTCATGATTTAATGATGGCGTGTGGAGGGAGCATTTTTTGAAACATTTATGTTTATCGCCGGACATTTCACATTACATTGCTAATTTTATATGGTTATTTCTTTAAATTTAGGTAATTTAGGGATCTTTGTTTATTTTTTGTTTGGCACCGACTCAAAACTACTTAGGTATACCTACATTAATTTAAGAACTGAGTTATTAAGGTTAATTAAAAACTCTAAATTATTACAAAAATATATACTTAGGTATACTTACATCAGTTTAAGAACTTAGTTATTAAGGTTTAATTAAAATGGTTTATTATTTTTTGCTTTTCAGTTTTTTCGGCGATTCAATTTTTTTGTTAAAAAGTTTTTATTTTATAATTTTTTGTGGCTATAAGCTACTAATGTGGCTATAATCTGTATGCTTATATTTTTGATTACTTTTAAAATAGCTACCTACCTTACTTTAGCTATTAACATATATATATATATATATATATATATATATATATATATATATATATATATATATATATATATATATATATATATATATATATATATATATATATATATATATATATATATATAATCGTATTTTAACAATTATCTGTTGTGTTACATAAATAATTTTTAAAAAGCAGGCTTTATATACTAACATAGGTAGGCCTACAAAAAATGCTGCTCGGATGAGGAAAAGATGTTTAGAAGAATCTATTAATGAGAAAGAAAAAAGGTTGGAAGCAAACAGAAAGAGAATTACATTAACACGTTCACAGGAGAGTTTAGGTCAGCGCGAGGAAAGACTGTCCAGAATGAGAAGCTACAATAACGATAGGTTATTGCAAGAAAGTGATAAGCAGCGCGCTCGTCGTTTAGATATGATAAGAGAGCGACTTTCAAATGAGAGTGAAGAGCAACGCGCTCATCGTTTAGATCTGATAAGAGAGCGATTTTCAAATGAAATTGAGGACGAACGTATGCTGCGTTTGGATGCTGCTCGTAACCGTTCAGCAATGGTGGTACTTCACGAATCTTCCGAGGAGAGAACTAATCGTCTGAGCGCCATGCGACAAGCAGCTCGCGATCGAAGAAACCAGTGTAACGCAGAAAACTTTAAGAAATCAATTAATGTTTATGCTGACTTGTCGTGTTCAATATGCAAAACAAATTTGTATCCTCAGCAACGTAGGAAATTGCAAACTAAAAATTTAGGCTCTATTTTGCCTAACGAACTGGTAGCTTTAAGTAATATAATTACTTGTTCACGATGCTCAAACAATATTAAAAAACATAAAACTCCACCCCAGGCCTATTGGAACAAAATGTCGGTAGCTGCAATACCTACAGAAATTGATGAGTTATCGGAAATTGAGAAACGTTTTATTTGCAGAGTAGTTCCATTTCTTAAAATAATAAAAGTTCAAAATCGTTTGAGCCAAGACTGGTGCAAAGGGCAGGCAATCCTTTTTGCTCAGGATGTGGTCGAGCTGGCGGAACAACTTCCGCTTGAACCTAATCAAACTGGATTAGTGCTCGTAGTAGAAAGTCGTGAAAATTTAGAACATTCTAGGGAGTTTCAAATTGATATAGGTAAACTTCAAGTGGCATTGCAGTGGCTACTAAAGAATAATGCACTGTATAAAGATGTTCGTGTGCATTTTCCTACTGTGATCGATATTTCTACGATAACAAAAATTGCTGACGAATTTGCATTTTGTCATCTATTGTACGTTAGCTTTGTTGTACAATTTAACTTATTTGGTTTCCGCTGAAAAAAATATATAACTCCAACATTTTCTTATTGTTAGTACTACTGAATCCAACACACATTTCTTCAAATATCTCGAAAACTCATTTCTGCAGATACTGCCGCTTACCTGCCCACGGCAGTACACACGAGAGACATACAGGTCTAAAGCTCATTCATTGTGAGCTTTTTTTTTTTTTTTTTTTTTTTTTTTTTTTTTTTGTAATACCCAACTCAGAATCAAAAAATCTTGGAGTAATCAACTAATCACCCCCTCTCCCCCCACTTAGGGTAGGAATTTTTCCCTCAAATATATAGGGGAATTACATCAGGCTATATCCGTTCTAATAAAAAAAAGAATATTCAAAATCGGACTATTCTGT
This sequence comes from Uloborus diversus, assembly GCF_026930045.1. NCBI lineage: Eukaryota > Metazoa > Arthropoda > Arachnida > Araneae > Uloboridae > Uloborus > Uloborus diversus. The sequence goes on along the minus strand of NC_072732.1, from coordinate 183,525,278 downwards.
AAAAAGTTATGTGTGGTCATACATTAAAATATATATATATATATATATATATATATATATATATATATATATATATATACGTGTCGACTTGAGAACCTCCTCCGTTTTTTCGTCGGTTAAAAATAGTATGTCACCATCACTAAACTTCGCCCTATTTTTTCATACAAATCCTGAATATAAAAAATGTTTGACGACTGGCACTGAAAACTAACCCTAATCACAAGTACCAGAGATTGAGAGGTCTACACTGCCGTGTGCAGGTAAAGGGCTATAACTGCAATTTTATCTTTTTTTTTTTTTTTTTTTTTTTTTTTTTTTGCATTTTGTCATCATTGTTTGTACGTTAGCTTTGTTGTACAAATTAACTTATTTGGTTTCCGCTAAAAAAATATAATTCCAACATTTCCCAGTTGATAGTACTGAATCCAGCGCACAATTCTTCAAATATCTCGAAAACTCATTTCTGCAGATACTGTCGTTTACCTGCTCAAGAGAGTACACACGAGAGACATACAAGTCTGCATCTCATTCATCGTGAGGTTTTTTTTTTTTTTTTGTTATACCCAATTCAGCATCAAAAAATCTTAGAGTGGATTACTAATCGCCCCCCCTTTCCCCACCCTTAGGGAAGGATTTTTTCCCTCAAATTCATATAGGAACAACTTCAGGCTATACCCTTTCCAATAAAAAAAAGAATATTCTAAATCGGACTATTCTGTAAAAAGTTATGTGTGGTCATATATAAAAAAATCTGTGAGTGAACAACAAATCTCCCCTTTTCCCACCCTTAGGGTAGGATTTTTTCTCCAAATTTATATGAGATCAACTTCAGGGTATAACCTTTCCAATAAAAAAAGAATTATCAAATCGGACTATTTTGTAAAAAGTTATGTGTGGTCATACATTAAAAATCTGTGAGTGAACAACAAATCAACCCCCTTTTCCCACCCTTAGGGTAGGAATTTTTTTTTCAAAATTTTTATGGGACCACCTTTGGGGTATACCCTTTCCAATAAAAAAAGAATTATCAAAATCAGACTGTTCTGTAAAAAGTTATGCGTGGTCATACATTAAAAAAAATATATATATGTACGTGTCGAATTGAGAACCTCCTCCGTTTTTTCGTCGGTTAAAAAGAAATCTTCTACACTGGAGATATTCCGTTTTTTCACGGATAAAGGCTCCCTCTAACGATCGCATACGGACATGTTCTGTTAGCGCTCTTAAGTAAAAGAAAATTTCCAGTAATTCCATGAAAAGTTCCGTTTTCAATCCAGAACGGAACTTTTCTTTTTATAAGGGGAAATTGTACAGTAAATTTACGGGAAAGCATTAGTAAATTAAATGAAGCAATTTTACAGTGAGTGATGTAGTAAGCAGGGTTCACATTCAGTCAGACAGACATGTAACAGTTTTTAGAGAAGGGAAAATCAAGTTTTATAACAGAGAGAAAAAACATCTGAAAAAACTTTTTTATATTTTAAGAACTTAATAAAAAAAGAAACAGAAAGAGAAATGAAACAGTTGCAGTTTTTGCATCTGACATGGGAAACAAAGCAGCTTAATATAAAATCTCTAACTAATGTTACTTTTGTTTAGTTTTGGTTTCAAAACTAACATGTGATATTAATCACCTAACATTAACTTAGTTTAAAGTTTATTACCATAATAGGAATGCAGTCACTAAAAGTTAGACATCACACAATCAAAATCTTCCGTAGCCGATTTTTCTGTTCGGCTCTATTGTCACAGAAGTGCAACCCCTGATTAAGCGCTGTTAAGGTTGCATAAATAGAATGAAAAAAAATTACAAAATCTGGAAAATATAGATGTGATGTACATAAAATATTCCCTCAGTCAGATTAACATGCTTGGAAGAACTTTCAAAAGGTTCAGTCAAAAACTCTTTTACTGCGGATGATTCTACAGAAAATGTCAAAATGTTTAATGTGTGCAATTAAAGGAACATAAGCAAAAAAAAAGTCATAAATTACAATGTACTTCTATTAACACAACAAATCTGAGATAACTGATTAAGAAGATATAGATATAATGATAGAGCAGTCATATTTTTCGTTATCTGTAGTAGAACATTGCTGCTAAAACCAAATAAAATTAGAAAGTAGACCGGAGCACGTTTACACGAATTTTTTTCAATGAATTTTCAAAATTTTACGTCTTAACTTAGGAAACTTTAGACATTGCGGTTTTATGAAGCAGTTAATGGAGTCAAAATTGGTATATTGAGTTGTTGCTCAGTTTGGGTTTTTAACCGTTAAAAAAATTATTTTTTGAGTCCAAGTCGGTTGCGTAAACTTACCCCAAACATGGGGCACTTTTACGCATATTTATTTTGACACCTAACGTGGTTCTGTTAGTGTTTTGAACATAATGTCTTATCATCATTAAAATAAAGCAAATTTATTACAAACTGAATAGTGTGTAAAGTAAGAACTGAACGGGCATGAAGACAGCACTGCATGATTGTAAGCTATAATATACGAATTTGTAACTCAATTAAAAATTAAATGGTGCAATTCGAAACTAAATAGCCTGAAAATACTAAAAAGTTTTGAGACAGTTCGGAGCGAAAAAAGCGTCATGGCGTGTTTAGAAATGAAGCACAGTAAGAATGTGCGTAAAGGTGCTCAGACGTCAACGCGTAAACTAGCTCTGTCGTCAAGTTTGGATTTATTTTTAACGTGCAAAAATTTTTAATAATATTTCAGTTCGCACAGTTACGTTACTCAAAAAAGAATAAAATTCTGTTAATTTTTATACATTTGTTCTTTTTTAACTACGTATATTATTTATTCAGAATACGCTTCAAAAGGTTGAACTCAAAATTTACTCGACTTGGCAAAAAACAGATTATACTAGATCGCACTTTGACTGATGCACAAAAACTTGTGAGGATATTTGCTAGGGAGCAGCATCAATATGTTAAGACTGTTGGCTCTCCAGTTATAATTCGTTTCGAAAAAAGGGCACTTTGTAAACGTGCCCCAGTCTACCTTACACTTACAATTAATGCACCCCTGTCTAATGTGACATACATGTCAAGCATCATCATCACACAACTTTAACATCAATTAAAAAGAAAAAGTTCTAACTTGGGGGAAATATTTACCATCCACCTTTACCTGAAATGAGGTGCGCAAAGGCCACTGAATACTTTTATCTCTACTCATTTGCCTCTCTTTTCAGGCTATCCTGATTATTTCATTTGTTTTTCTAATTCAGTAAGTTCTATAATCTATTCATACCAATATAATACAAAAATATTTTTACCTGGAAACTGAATGGTAGGATGAGGGGATAACTCCAAAACTAGTTCTATCTGTGATGCTCGACCATTTTCAAACACTTTGACTTCTTTCAGTATGGAATTCCGGAGTGCAAAAGAAGAGAACAAGTTACATGAGGATCCAGGATCTGTAAGTAGTAATGACCTTTTATTTTTGCTATATTTTTGTAAAGCATAAAAAGAGTAAAAAGTTATGGTACGTATTTCAACCCACGGGACCGTTGAGAGCCAAGGGCTTTGACAGCGTGGTCACCGGGCCATTAGTTTTCAACTAAGCTGACATGGCCTCTTGTCGGCCCTGCAAGGTCATAATCCAGTTTTTGCCTCAACAAAAAGATGTCTCATATCTATTGCCAAAACTTGAAGTTCCAATTATAAGCTGCAATCCCACAACTTGCTCTTTACTTTAAGAAGTTGTGCAATTTATGAAGAATGGACAAAGCTCAAATAGATCATTCATTATCCACCTTGCAGTTCTTGGGGAGTATCTCACCCATTTAAGCTGGGTGTAAGCGCGTTTCCTTATATTATGTTAGTGCTCGCATTTCTGTCTTTTCCCTGCCCTAGAGATCTGTGAGACAAAATAGAATTTCAAATGATTTCTTTTAGCCTTTGCTTCAATTAATAGTATAGGTATCATTTACTACATAAAAATATGCAATGAAGAACAATACTTACATACGCTGAAGGAATAACTGTCGGGGACCTGACTAGATTGTCGAACTATTAGTCTAAATGACCAACATACATTTTCAAAAGCTATGCAACCTTGAAATACCGAAAGAAATTCTCAAAAATATGTATGAGGGTTGAGGAGTGACTCAAGGTCAGCTACACAGATGGGCTACATTTCATCAATGTAAAGGGTGGTGACATAGAGCAAAATATATGACATTGGGTGGGGAATAGACCAATACGCGACTGCTAAAGGGCTAACATGTAACTCTGGGACTACCCAACCGCAAGGTGTTTAAAAACTTTCCAACGTAATACATTCGCTTCATTAAAAATACAGACTCAAACTAGTGCCATTGGCATGAGTATAAAACTGGGAAACCAATTTTACTTACCAAGCTCTGAACAAATCTGGTCCTTGTAACATATAACATTTCCACTCTGCAATTACAATGGATATATTATTTAATTTGAGGAATAAATTCCACAAAAGAATTGATAGTTAACGTTTCTAAATGATGAATTTACAACATAAAATTTCAAAATTTCACAAATCCAAACTGCAAAAGTTATCTTGGTACAAATTTATTATATTATAATTTTTAGTGGTCTTAATTTTAAGTGTGCTTAAATTAATAGAAAAATGCTCTAATTTTCAAACTCCATTCAGAAACTCCTCACTTTAAAAACTGTTACAAAAACAACTGCTTAATTACAGTTTTTGCTAAAACATAATGATTTAGATAAAATTACATCCAATAGCACCTTATAAATTAGAGGGCTGCCACTGAGTTATGGTCCTAAAAATAGTCGTTTTAGTAGCTTCTTAAATGAAAAATAGTCTGCAAAATAGTCGTCAAACAAGGAAAATAGTATCTAAAATAGTTTTCTATTATTTTTTAAATATTATTGATATTAAATTATGCCACGTATACTTTGACGAATAGACATATCCCAGCTGCATGATATATGGGAAGGATCACCTGGACAACAGGAGCTCTCTTCAGTTACACACAAATGATGTTCTCGATATGGTTTCATACCAATCTTATTTCAATAACAAGAATGACATTTAGGGATATAGTAGAGACATTTATAAAATAATTAAAACATTACAGCAGGGAATTACTTTTTTGAAATGTCTCAAAACACAATAGTTTGGAAAAAAAAACCCTACATTTTTGTTCTTTTAAGTACTAATTAGTCACTTTTCTCTCTTAAATGAAGCAACTTTTCATCCCTATTGCTCTGTATACACATAAAACAAAGCAAAATTTTTGCCAATTATCACTATATGGTATGAGGGATAACCCAATAATCTGTTACAAGGTTCGTGATTTTTTTTTTCAATCAAAAAAGTTGGATTTTTTAAATTTAAATCAGATTTTTTTTAATTTAAACCAAATTTTTTAAATTATCTTAAATCTTAAAAATTTGTAGATATCAATTGCTTTAAATTTATAAACATAATATATTTCATTCAATAGATGAATCCATTCAGCTTACTTTTTAACCGACCTCAAAAAGAAGGCGGTCATAAGTTCATACCGTATGCATTTATGCATTTTTCTTTTTTTTTTTTTTTTTTTTTTTTTTTTTGTCCACTCACAGCGTTTTACCTAGTGAACCGATTTTGATGATTCTTTTTTTAATAGATAGGGGATGGCTTGATTTAGGTCCTATTACTTTGTTTGACGATATTTGTTCATTAGAAAAAAAGTTATGGGTAAAAAAATCAATTTCATGCAATTTCCTTGTTAAAAATGATCAAATATAGAGTCTCGGCTCCAGACTAAGGATTTGGGAGGGGAACTTTTTTAGAAATTATGTTCATCGAGGATATATGAAATGTATTACGTTACAGTAGAATCTCGTTTATCCGGCCCTCGTTCGTCCGGATAAAATTTTCTGTAAAAACACTTTTATCGTTGTACAATAAATTACGGTTCTCTAACAAAAGAGACTGTCCTTAAGAAAACTCCAAAACTAACGTCAAAAATTGCATTTTAGGTTTTTTTTTTTTTTTGATAACGTAAGTGGAAGACAGGGAGCAGTGATTTTGTCTCAAAATTTTTTTCAAAATTGTAATTACTGGTGACGTCATCAGTCGGGAGCATTTACTGAACCGTCTTTGATAGGGCGATTCAGTTGTTTGGGAACATTCTTCGAGTTTCCGCTTCGTGGATCCGCCCCTCTCCCCCCCCCCCCATAATAAAAATCCGTTGTTGCAAAAGTTTGCTACCATATAACAGTGATACTAACAGTAATTGTTATGACAATGTTGAGTGAAGGTTTCTCTGAAGCACGCATCAAGCTTATTCCCTGTCATTGCTCTATAGTGGGGGCAAACTTAACCTGAAAGCGAGGAGAACCACCTATGCCAATAACAGATATTGAGGCTAAGTAAGGAAGTTTGGGATTGTGTTACAAGTAACTTGTATGTTGTGAAATATAAATTAGTTTGGGAAACCATTTCATATTTAAATGGTTATAATTAAATTAACACACAAATGAATCCCAGAGAGGAACAAGGACAATTTTTTTTATGCCAATCGCTTCAAGTTTAAGGCTTGTTTATAGATTTTTTTTTTTAGTATGGAGCATTTTTATGAAAAAATAAAATGAAGTTTCGTGATGGTAACTTTGTGGTAACTTTGAACTTTGTACTGATTATGAAATACATTTACACTAAAAAGAGTGAAATAAAATAATTTTGAAAAAAAAATAGAACCGACTTCAAAATTGCTCTAAAAAGTGAAAAATAATTTTATTCTTTGAATACCATCGATAATACTTTCAAACGTAATTTTTGAAGTTGGCACAAAAACTATAGATAAAATCATAAGTAGCCATAATTCAACTATTACAACTATAAATTTAACCGGGCGCAGTTTCTTCATTACTACTAGCATACATTATGCACTGATTACACATGATTTTACATTTTGTTTTTGCGCCAACTTCAAAAATTACGTTTGAAAGTATTATCGATGGTGTTCAAAGAATAAAATTATTTTTCACCTTTTAGAGCAATTTTTAAGTCGGTTAATTTCTTTCCAAAATTATTTTTAAATTACAATAAGTTCTATAATAACTATTCGATACATTTTCAAAAAATTATACATGCGTTATAATGTTTAGATAAGATGTGATTTTGTTTTATGCTTTGCTTAAAGATAATGTTTCCGTCATCATGTACGTTTTTAGTGTAAAATAATACATTGAACAATTTCTTTTCTTGACTATATAACTCATGGTGTATAAGAAACACTGCAAATTTTATCTTGTTCTGAACTGTAATTTTGGACTAAAAACAATATTGCTAGAGTGAGAATCTGTTACACACACAGAGAAAAAGGGACTATGTAGTTTTGTTTTTTGAAGTTAAGATAGTATACTGCAGTGTGTGTATAAATTTAGAGCAATACATTCCGAAGATGCAAAGTTAATCTATAAAAATAAAATCAACTGATTTTAATTAATGGTTTTGTTAAAAAAAATAACTTGATTTAATTCATGATTTTAATCATGATTTAAATCAAGCTGATTTAAATCAACGAACCCTGGTTAAAAAAACCATCTGCTGTTTACCATATTGCACCATGGAAAGGAAAGTGAAACAGCTCAATTCCAATTGCATTGGGGAAAAAACAAGGTTTTACAAATTAGTAGTTTTAAGAGATTGAGTCCCCAATATTACAATACAAGCAGAAGAATTACAATTTGATGCTAACTAGTTGGTTTTCGTTATTTAAATTAGTAATGCATGCTTAGAGTTCGAAATTATTTGTTCTAATTTATAAAAATTTAAATGATTTAACCCTATTAATTATATCGTTCATACGCCACCACGCACCAGTTACGTAAGCTAACTTTGAGCAAGTTTTGTGGCAAGAAAGAGCATTTAATTTAGATGTTGAGTCAGTACGTATTACACTTTTTGCAAGTTTTGAGTTATGTCACTTTCCTTGCCAGGGTGCTATACGTCAACTGCAGTTAAACACTTTTCTGTTTCAAAACAGTGCTCACATCCTAGTTATTTTTCTTTTAAGGTACAACAGACTTTTAAATTTAAAAAAATCTCTAAATACTTATAAAATTCCCAATCACGCATATAAAGCACCCAAAGCTCTTATTTCTAGCTAAATTTACACATTAAAGTTTATTTACATTTACAGTAAAATGAAAATAATGACATCAGGCTTTTAAATCACGCACAAAGAAATGCTTAACTCTATTAAATCTAGTATCACTTTTGCAGATAAAATAATCGTTAGCTTTTAATTACATTTACACACTTAAGTTTTATTTACATTTACATAAAAATGAAAATAATATAAATGACAAGGCTGAATACTCTATGTTTGTTAAATAACATCGTCCAAATATTGTAGCTGCAGAGAACATCAAGCAGAGAAAAATGTTAGGGTTTCCAGAAGTTAATGATCCAGAGTAACCTAAAATACCTTTAAAAAAAAAAAAAAAAAAAGCCATTTTTGTCCCCTTTAATTTTGCTTTGCCACTGAATCAGTTAATAATCTACTTACTACATATTTCCTTCCCAATCAGGAAGTTCAAGGTACAAGGTTGTAATTGCCAACCCCCAAAACCAAAACTTAGATTCCCCATCACAGCGTTAATATTATTATTCTGAGTTTATTATTATTCTTCTTATTGACAAAAAATTGGGTGCTTAATGGCATCAGGAGAAAAAATACAAAAAGGGCTGTTATATTTTTTTCTTGGCAATAAATAAGGCCAAACTAGCCCATTTGGCGGCTTTTCGCGTAATTTAGCAGAGTGAGTTCAAAATAAAGGTTCGGCAGATGATACTTGAAGCTGTTTTTTTTTTTACGTTCCTAGTACTTTTTACATTTTAGTCGCTTTTTGGCCAAAATAGTAGCATTTTTTTACAAAATAGTCGTTTTTGGCTTCATTTTGGCTGAAATAGTCGGCATAGTCTGCAAATCTTCAAAATAGTCGCTTTTTAGTCTGCAGTGACAGCCCTGAAATTACTCAGAGGCGTGCGCATGGGGGTCACCAGGGGTACTGCGGTAATCCCATTAGCTCAAAAAAAAAAAGACGACGAGGTCAAAAGTCCAGAGTAACATAAAGTTTTGCTGTGGCTGAGTGTCAAGGAAGCTTCTCCTAACCAGCTTCTACATCACACAGCTTTCATCATATCATTTATTCTATGATAGTTTATTTATTTATTTTATTTTTTCATGAAACGGTGTTGCAGACAGGAAGAACTAATGTCCCGAGAAACCAAGTCAGATTCTAAATTGAATGGGAACTCTCTCTGACAACCTTTAAATGAATTTTTACCCCATTTTAACACTTAGTAAAAATAACAGGGAATATCATGCTTTTCACAAAAGCAAAATACAGATTCCCGTGTGAAAATTAAAGGTGTTCCTAAGGGATCTATAGCACCCCTGGTGAACTTAAAAGATAGCGTCCTCCCCTCATACCATACAGTTTTATAGAAATTCATTATTGAAAATAACACTCGCAATCCATTATGAAATATTAGAACCTGATCATAAGTAAAATATTCACGCTGAACTAGGGGAATCCTGGGATTTCTCCATTGGGAAAGTCTCGAAATTGTAGTTGTAAAAACGCAATTTTAGATGATTTTTGATAGTGTTAGGTCTTGGGTGTGGAGAAGTTCGGATTCCCTCCCCCGGAAAGTTTTGCGATTGAATTTCTAAAAACGCAATTGTGGATTACCTTCGACTATTTTAGACGGGGAGGGGGAGGGGTTTTCCCCCGTCATTTTCGAAATTATTGCTCGAAAAACGTAGGTTTAAACAATTTTGGGTGATGTTAGAGGGAGGAGAGATTCAAAGCCCTCTCTGGAAACTTCGAAATTGGAGCTCCAGATATGTTATTTAAGCCGACCTTCGATAATGTTAGGGGAGGAGTTTTCGGGAACTCACTCGGAACATTTACGAAATTAAAGTCAAAATTTAATATGATCTTGAATGAACGAAAGAAGGTGAGACACTCCTCCAGAAAATTTTTGAAGTTTTCGCTTTAAAAACGCAAAAGCAGTCTATCTTTTGCAATATCTCTGGGAGGAGTTTGCTCCCTTTTTAATTTGTAATCTATATTGTGTCGCATTTGAATAATGTTCCAAAATATTTCTTTTCACATTTAAAGTTAAAATGCCGCCCCCTTTTCGAAAAAGAGGGATTATCCGGGGCGGAAAGTCGTCCCTCACCACTCTAAGTTCCGTCAATACAATATAGAATTATTAAACAAACCCAGGAAATTCAAGCATTTAAACTCATAATATTTTTTTTTTAAATTATCTTGACAAATTACGGCCTCTCTTCCTGTTGCACTCTAGGCGAGAGCCACTCCTGTATCACTGAAATGTATCACAGCGGTCTAAAATGTTAAATTGTTTTTTACTGAGACCGCAAACGCTCGTATTTAAAACAAATAAAAATATCAATCTGGAAATTGAAAATTTCATTATTTATAACCAAAAAATACTCAAATGGTTTTGAAAAAGAAAAACTCGGGAAGGAGTTTCCACAATATTTGTATCAGCATTAAAACAAAAGAGAAGATAGGGAAAAAAGAAGAAAGGGAATCCCCAAAACTTATTCCTTTATATGACGTTACCAAAAGTAGCCTAGAAGAACGTTTTTGAAACTTTGGTTTTGAAAGAACTCCGGGGAAGAGTTTCCAAGCAATATACTTTCAACTATCAGCATCAGAAATGGCTGTTGCACATTTAGGACGTAATTCTGAAAAGCTTCAAGAATAGTGCTACTACTAAAATCTTCGAGAAACGCCCAAAACCTAAATCCGCGGGAAATGCACCCTATTCATCATTAATGATTGTCTAAAATTTCTTTTCAGGACCTCAATTTGTAAAATTTTCCGCGAATCTCCGAACCGCACCTCGAATTAATATCAACAAAGATCGACTAAAAAATTTTTTTAGAGCTTCCATTTCAAAAAAAATTCCGGGGGAGTGCACCCAAACTCCCTGATAATATCATTGAAGATCATCTACAATTGCATTTCTGGAATTTCAAATTTCGGAAAATACTGAGGCGGTCCACGAACTTTTCCCCTAACATCACCATAGATCCTGTAAAAACTGAGTTTTAAAAGCTAACTTCGAAAATTTTCCAAGAGAGCGTTCCCCTCTCGCCAACATCGTAGATTATAGTCTTAAACTTTGTTTTTAAGTTCTTCGATAAATTTCGAAAACGTTCTGATGGAGAGTCCTCGAATCTCTCCTCCCCACATCATCAAAGATCGTCTAAAATAGCATTGTCAGAGCAACACGTTCGAGCAGTTCTGGGGAATCTTTCCCTTAACCCCCCACTTTTCAACATAATCGGAGATAACAACCGCGTTGTTAAAAGTTTCAATTTCAAAAAATGAGCGGGGGAAGCGTCCCTGAACCTTTTTCATCTAACACCACCAAAGATAATCTAGGAAGCATTTTTAAAGACTACAACTTCGAAAAATATTCGGTGGAGAAACCCCCAAAACCCGCCATTACTAAGTGAATATTATGCTTATGATTACGTTCATATTTCTAATTCTCAGTTTTAGTTTTGACTCACTGCTGCCTCTATTTTAAAAATTCCCTCACTATATTTAAGTTGGGGCCGTGGTAGCCTGATCGGTAAGGCATTGGACTCGGGGCCGGAGTGCCTCGGGTTCGATCCTTGCTGGTCGAAGACCCACCGTCGTCATTAAAGGGGACTGGGCGACGTTAAATATGCTCGTGGTCTCAATGTCCTCCAAGTGAAACGATACCTCTGGGGGTGCTAGTACCAGGTAGCTATTAGCTCTTGGACTAGTTCTAAATTCTCATTAACTGCTCGATCCGGTGATGGTGCTGCCATCTATCGGTATATAAAATAATGGAGGTAAGGCACTCAGTATGCAGACCTCGACATAAATGCAGTTGAAGTCAGTTGTGACTCTGAATCGAATCGAATATTTAAGTTGTTTTTGAAAAAAAATTCAGATGCTATAAATTTCCTACACTCACCTAATTTTGTCCCCCTTTTCCGTCTGTTATCTAAACCCCAGGCTCCCTGGTATACCCCATTACTAAAGCTCTACGCACGCCCCTGAAATTACTAAGGAAAAATACATAACACAACAAGCAAATGATCTCATACACAAACATATTACAAAAGGAAGAATTTATTGGAACAATATAATGGGGGGGGGGGAGGATAATCAATAAGGTGTAAGGAATAATCAATAAGGTGTTCATTTGCATCACTTATTCAATCACTACCAAGTGAAAACTACATTTCACATATTTAATTGGAATATTATTTGTATTATACATGCAACATTCAGTACATTATTCCAGGGGTGCCCGTCCCCCCCCCCAAGCTCAATGGCGCAAATTCCCCCCCCCCCCAAAAAAAATTTTCTCGCTGTCGAATCGAGTTAAACATAGCAGTTTTTAGAGTGTTTGATTTCCAGTCAAATTCATGGTTTACAACGTGAACCTTGAGTAAACAAGTTTTGGGTACTCCTGAATTTTTCTATACCTTTTTTTTTTTCCAAACATATGAATAATTACAGGGAGAGTGGATTCAATTTTCTGGCTTGGGATGGAGTCATTACTAGATGTACATGTATACAATATGAATATTGAACGGAAATTTATTGTCACATAGGTAAGGAGTCCGGGGGTTTCTCTCCCGGAAAACTGTAGAAATTGTAGTTTTAAAAATCACAGTTTTAGACGATCTCTGGTGATGTAAGTGGGATAAAAGGTTTGGCGACCTTTTCCCGGTAATTTTCAATATTGAAACTTTAAAAGCGCAATTGCAGATAGTCTAATGTTGTGTTAAGGAGGGCTCTCTTTTGCTTTCAAAATAGTAGTTCTAAAAACGCAGTTTTAGACTATCTGTGGTGATGTTAGGAAAAGAAGAGATCCTAGGGCTCGCCCCAGGAACATTTTCAAAATTGAAGTCTTAAAAACGCTATCTATGGTTGGGGGAAAAGCAGTTTTCTGAAATTGAAGCTCTAAAATCGCTATTGTAGCCGACCTTTGTGACGTTAAGAAAAAGAGTTTTCGGAAACTCTCGTGGAATTTTTTTGAAATTGAAGCCCTGAAAACCAAATTTAAGACGATGTTTTAATAATGTTGACGAGAATGAGGGGGGGGAGGTGCTCTACTTAAATTTTCGAAATTGTAGCTTTAAAAACGCAGTTTTGATAGATCTTGATAATGTTAGTGGAAGGTGAATTTCGGTGCCCCCGGCAATTTTTTGAAATTGATACTCCAAAAATGCAATTCTAGGCTTGTCTTTGATCGTCGTGATCGTTGTTTTGATCGTGTTTAAAGAGGGAGGAATCAGGCGTTCTCTAATAAAATTTATCAAAATTGCAGTACTAGAAATGTAGTTTTAGATTACTCTTGATGATAAAGAGGATGTTATTCTGGCGTTACAGTGGGGGTGCTCTCCTGGAAGTTTTCCAAAATTGAAGTCGCATAGCCAAAAAAGATGGATCACACACACCGTGACAGATATTTTCCGGAAATCCTCAAAAATGGATTCAGCTATTCAGTACACATTGAAAATTAGAACTCGAGAATTTTAACGAATCAAATATCCTTCTATACATATCAGATATAAAAGAAAGTAAATATGATTTATGAAAAATAATTTAAACACCTTAAGAACAGACTGTTCTACTTCCATCAGCGAAAACCAACATCACTGAAAAAATTCTTTATAAGCTTAAGATAGCTAATAAAGAAAATAGATTAATTGCCGATTGGAGGGATAAAAAATATGTTATTCGCAAACTTCAAAACTAGTGCTTAACGATTGTCAAGTTGGAAATGAATCAATGAATCTAGAGCATACTGGTCAGAATTATTTCAAACAATAAAACATTTTTGTCCTCTCTCCCTCTCATCATTGTCACACGTATTCATCATGAAAATTGTGCAACTTCCAGAAAATTTATACAAGATTGATAAGAAATCAAATCGTGTGATCCAGCTTTGAAACCCACACCAACTCCATGCCGTTTTTGATGTGTTCCCTTCATTGAAAAAGACACGGTCATTAAATTTTGGAAAGGGAGTACCAGGGCCGTCGCTATAGAGAGAGAGAGAGAGAGATTTGGCTTCCGGTTTAACAGGGGTAGTCATAATTTAGTAGACCTTAGTACTAGTAATATAAATTTAATCGTAAGGATAATAATCAGTCAGAATTAGGGGATGTCGGAGGGCTATCTTTTTGCCTTATTTCAAAATTAAAGACAAAAAAACGCAGTTTGAGACTATATTTTAAGTTTGGGAGGAATGGGAGAGGAGGTCCAGGATATCCTCTCCCGATATTTTTTCCAAATTTTGAAGTTCAAAACACAATTATACGTTATATTTAATTATGTTCAGAAATCGGGGTCCGAAGGCTCTCCCCCGGGGATTTTAAAGATTGTTATTTGAAAAACACAATTTTAGACGATCTGTGGTGATGTTAAGGGAGAAGAGACTCAGGGTCATTGTTCTATAATTTAAAAAATGCAAACTTCAATCACGCATTCCCAATTCTTAAGTATTTCTTTTTGTGGCACGTAAAGAGAGTTTCGGCGGCTCTCCCCCGGGAAAAATTTGGAAATTGTAATTCGAAAAATGCGGTTTTAGACGATCTATGGTGATAGTAAGAGAAAGAAAGATGCAGCCCCCTCCCGAAATTTTTTAAAATTTTGAAGCCTTAAAAACGCGATTGTAGACTTTTTTTTTTTGTTAAAATTTAGTGCACCGCCAGTTTCTTGAAATTAAAGCTCCGAAAAAGTAATCTAACCCAAACTTTTGATGAAAGGAGGGGGGGGGATTTTGAAGGGGCTCGTGACCAGAAATGTTTCGTTATTGAAGCACTAAAAGCGAGATTTAGGACATTTTTCGATGATAATGGCGAGAGAGAGAGAGGGGGGGGGGTATTCTCTCAAAAAAATTTCGATCGGTTGAAACCGCAGTTTTAGAAGATTTTCGGTAATGTTAATGGGTGGAGAGATTCGGTGTCCTCTCCTGGCAAATTTTCAAAATTGAAATTCAGTTAACGCAATCGTAGACGCTTTTAAATGCTGTTAAAGGGGTACAAGGTTTTGGAGATTTCCCCGAAAAAAATTTCTGAATTGAAGCCTTAACAATGAAATTTTTGAGCATCTTCGGTAATATTTGGAGAATGACAGTTTCGGGGCCTCACAGAAAGTTTTTTTTTTTTTTAAATTTAAGTCCAAAAGACGAAATTTAATCGACCTTGAATGATGATGAATGAGTAATTGAGAGGGCGTTTCTCGGAGGTTACGTTGGGAGCACACTCACGGTTTTTCGAAATTGCAGTCCTAAATAATCAGGTGTAGGTCATCTTTAATGATGTTAGGTCAGGGATTGGGGTTTGAAAACGTTTTCCCGGGATTTTTTCAAAACCTAAGTTTTAAAAACTCACTTCCAGACCAGTTTTTTGGGACGTAAAAAGAAAAGTTTGGAGTTCCCCACTCTTCCTTTCAGTTTGGCTACGTCCCTCGTACCTTCATTGTAAATTTTAATGGTTGATAAATATAATTGTGGTAATATTTTCTGCCAATTTTCTTTTGCCAAACACGATCATTTGCTTGGATTTTCCATAATAAAGTTTTCGATTTCCCAGCTAATATTTTTGTTTTCTTGCAATACAAGCGTTTGCGGCTTTGGAAAAAGGACTTAACATTTTGAACGGATGTGGTAATTTTCTGTGACACTTTAGATCTCTATTCCACTTCATTTTATTTTGAACTAGTGGCACCCTCACGGCTTCGCCCGTAATAGAAAAATTAAAGGTCTTTTGGTTCGCCTGTATATTTACAAATAATGTGTGGTGAATTTTCTCGCCAATTGGCTTGTACCGACGTTACAGTTCCACGTTATGATAATTTCGTATCTCGCTAATTGGCTTGTGCCCATGTTACGGTTCCACGTTATGATAATTTCGTAATTTATGATAGTTTTTTTCTAAAAATTGGAATAAAAAAAGAACCACATCGAATTTTCGAAAAATCGCTTCGAGGTGCACACCCCCATGCTACAAACTAACTTTGTGCCAAATTTCATGAAAATCGGCCGAACGGTTTAGGCGCTATGCGCGTCACAGACATCCTACAGAAATCCAGACATCCAGATATCCTCCAGACAGAGAGACTTTCAGCTTTATTATTAGTAAAGATATGGCCACCTGCATCTCTTGATCAAGCTTTTATTTACATACGATTTTTACATTCAAACATTTAGAACTTTTGTTGTGAGTATTCATTACAATGCTTTACATCTCTCTTTGCATTTAACTGTTTTTTTTTTTTTTCCTCTCTCTCTCTATTTCAACTTTATTTTGGTAACCCATACATTTTTCTCCACTTTGCAATGATTTTCAGGACAACATTTTTCATCAAAAAAAGGAAAGAATGTTTCGGCGACCCCTATCCTATGTAAAGTCAGAACAAACAACGTAAGTAGAAGCACAAATTTTGAATAACCAGGGCCGCCGAGAGACAAGGCGTGCGCCATGTTAGTTTTGTCTAACCGGTCCTCCCTCCCATTATGCTAATTTTTTCTCTATGCATAATACTTTAATTTGAGCCGAGCCCATAGTTTCCGACTAGGCAGACATACCTACTCTGCGGCCTAGTGTACAGTGTACTGTACTCAATACTTTTTTTTTGCGTTAATAAAAATGTTTGAAGCGTACATTTCTGCGGCCCTTACTTATAGACAGTCTTAATAAAAGAGAATCGTGGATGTTCCTAAATTGTCTTTTAAGATTACATTGTCTATTCGAATTTTACAGAAAAAAATGCCTTTTGTCACTATTATTTCAATTGTTCATTTATAATTACTATTTTATTTTTTTAAAACAACGAAGAGTTAGCCTTTTTCTTCGTCAGTTGCATCGCTAAAATGAAATTGGCGGCCCCACTTTTGAAAAACCAGGGAGGGGGGTGCTACGGCGACGCCCCTGAAGAGTACGTGAAATGACGTTCTTATTGAATGAGTTTAAATATTTTTTCTTTCCGAATTTCAAAATTTTCATGCTTTAAAGAAAAAAAAAAAAACCTTCTGGAAAAAAAAAATCCCCCCCAAAAATTTTGATGGCGCAACTTGTGGGCACCCCTGCATTATTCTTTTGAGTTAAGCAGTAGGGAGGGAAATTGGAGAGCCAGTTAAGGAAATGGGTATACCCAGTTATTGGGTATATAGCACTCTACCCATACCCACATATGTGTCTGAAAATAGAACTTACATTTAGATATTTTACATATAGATATATTAGAAGATTTTACCTATAGAACTTACATTTTTTCATAGACGCAGAATTATAGAATTTACATTTGTAATAGACACATATAGAATATGCATTTTAATTTTCTGTATTGTATGCATGGATAATAATGTAGATAAATAGATAGAAGTAATGAGTAATGTACTTATCTCTATTGTTGCAATCTATATTTATGTATCTACTAGTGGTACCCGCACGGCTTTGCCCGAAGTAGAAAATTAAAAGGTCATTTGGTTCACCTCTATATTTACAAATAATGGGTGATGAATTTCTTGCCAATTTGCTAAGTTAAATGGATCGCTCATGTTACGGTTCCACGTTATGATAATTTCGTAATTTACTATTCCACGTTGGGATAATTTGCTCGATAAAATTTTCTTAAAACTTGAATAAAAAAGAACAAAATCGAATTTTCGAAAAATCGCTTCGAGGTGCACACCCTCATGCTACAAACTAACTTCGTTCCAAATTTCATGAAAATCGGCCGAATAGTCTAGGCGTTATGCGCGTCACAGACATCCAGACAGACAGAGAGACTTTCAGCTTTATTATTAGTAAAGAAAAGATACATGGACAAATATTTAAAAATGTTTTGGGATTGCTCAAATTACCCTTGCATTATTTCCGAGAAATAAATGCATCAAACCCATTTGATACTCAGTCATCTAGTAGGAAAAATAAATTAAATATAAACACACACAAATGAAAACAAACATACTTGATAAGGAGGTTTCACATCAAAGCAACTACTATTCGAGCTGATGCATGTACTTCTGGCGATTGAATTTACCACTGAATCAGAAATCGTCAACAAAAGGATAAAAACAGAAACTTCCAGCTCGTATAATGCTATTTCAAGGCAAGTTTTAGCAGAGATAAGCATCTACGACTTAACGTATAAGATAAGAAATGTATCTCAGATCGGGTGAATTAAATGAAATGATTGCATGCAGAATCTTTCCAGTGCATGTAAAAATCTTTTATCAAAATGTGTTTTTGCAAATAAAAATCTAAGAAGGAAAAGACTTATCTTTTACCATAAAAAAACATTTTACAAGTGCTTCGATTGCAGTAATAGTAGCAGTACATGTGCGGACAAGATTCGTCTGCTAGAAAACGTGTTGTTGTTTGTGTTTGCTTTTTTTTTTTTTTTTTCAAATTTTTTTTCTGGCTCTTGATGCAGAACTACAATTTAGCACGTAACTGGTTACAGATTATTTCATGAAAATCATCACCATTTAGTTTTTAGGCTTTCTTTGTCAATAACTTCAAAAAGGGGTGCGTTCGCATACCTTGACTGGTCTACCGGTGACTAACCGCAGCGTTCTATGATCCACCGATTGAAACCAATTTAAGGTAGTTGATTGGTTGATTGAAACACTTGACATTTTTGACCAATAAGAAGTATTTTATCTCCTGCGTGTTAGTCTTGCTTTCATGTGATCAACCTAACCGGTAGCTACCGGTTAAGGTATGCGAACGTAGCCTAATTAAATTTGCTAAGTTTTCAGCTTCATTAGTTTGAACTTTTATCGCCAGAAAAAAAATTACTTGTCTTGAGTGCTTAGTGCTTGTAAAAAAAATAACGATTCCTTCACTAAGCATCGGACAGATCGGCGTTCACGGAGCCAGCCGTAGCCATGGATAGGAGATATAAACAAGGCTGGAAATCAGTGTTCCTGCTCCGAATTCGTAAGTTTTAGTGAAGTATTTTAGGATCTTTTAATAAGTTTTGAACTCATTGCAGCTGCAATTCTTATTGTATTCATTATTTAAAAACTCGCTGCTAACAGGAGGTTTGAAATAGAGAAAATGCTTTGCGGCTATTCCATTGTGACGGGTGTGACATTCAGACACTATTTTTGCTGGTTAACCAACATTTTGAGCACTAAATCGTTGACAAATACTAACAAAGTATTTCAATCATATTTAACTATGATTTGCTTGAATAATTTAATTGAAGCAAAACTGTAGGACTTTTTTTTTTAAAGAAATTTTTAAAATCTTGTGACGTTTGCGATACATGAGTGTATCACATCTTTTCAGAGACCTTACTACTTCAAATTGAACCAAAACAATTTAAGTGTCAAACACTGACTTTGGTCGAGCTCTGATTTCAGTGTGTCAGTTAAAAAAGTTTCATATAAAAAGTGCAAAAATATTTTTTCTTGTTATAAACAATTAAGTGTTAAATTTCTGTATCTTGTAGAAATTTTTTTGTTATGGTACATTGCCTTGCTGTAGAAAAGAATGCAAATCTGTGTTCAATTTGACCTAACTTTAATATTTTCTTTTATTATGTAATCATATAATTGTTTCATGTGTGGTTTATCATATTTATCATAGAAGTTTAAAGTGAGAAGTTCAATCTTATAAAGTTTGATAAGATATAGCTTGTAGTGAGCGTAGAACCACAAATAGGGCATTTTTTGTGTTGAGACCAGTAACTAAACTAAAGTTTAGGAAGTGTTTTGATTCAAATTTGACAATTCTGAAATAATTTTATCAAAAATATTTCTTTTACAAGCTGTTTTTGTACTTTTGATGCCTTCACTTTGAGGATTGCGATTTCTCTGCATCCACTATGGAAATCAGATTTCTCGAATTTTTGATGTTTAGTACGCTTTGTTAAGAAGTAAACAAATGAAATCCCTTTTATTATTTTTAATACTATACAAAAAACACTTCTAGTACAATTGAACAGAATGTAGAATGGTAAATAAATATTGATACTTGAGGGTTGGCCATCTCCAAGAAAGCAATGCCGCATCCCCCCCCCCCCCAAATACTAGAAAAACATTCAATAATGATATTCTCAACAGAATAGAGTTAAATACTCAACTTTAAGTTCCAATGATGCAGTATTTGCGCCAGCAAAATTCTGAAAGTTTTGGTTTTACAATTTTTTTTTTTTTTTTTGCAAAATTAGATGATTTTTACAAAATTAATTGATTTTTCACAAAATTATTTCATTTTTCACAAAAAATGGACGTTGTGAAAAACCCTGGACAGACCCCTGGACAGTGGCAGATACAAGGGGAGGGTTATAGGGGTCATGACCCTCCCCCCCAAACCGTCGACCATGTTATTCGTCCACATTGTGTTCAAGCGCTTGATAAATAAAGTGTAACCGGTTTCAGTAATCTTATCAATTCTTTAATTTTTTTAAATGTAAATATTTGAAATATTGTTTCATTCCAATCCTTATGAAATTAATTAGTAACGTTTATGCTCTACTAAGTATCTTATTCCTGGTCGATTCAGTGCTTTTTATTGATCCCCAAGCAGTTTTAGAAATTTTTAGTGCCAAAACCGCAAGTTTATTCCGGGGTGGGGAATGGTAGTCTGTATCCGCCTTCAATGGAATGGCAGGATCATGAACCAACCATGAATCGAAAGTATCATTGTAGTTTGATTTGAATGAGGAATAAATGCCCACTTTTTTAGTAACTGAAATTTGTCACTTGTGTGAGGCGGTATGGTAACTATAGTACTAACCCCATTTTCTTGTGCCATGTTGAGTGTTTCTATGGTTACATGACTCTTTTGATTGTTGAAGTTCAAAAGTGTTGGATTGTCAATAGAAGTTTCACTGTGGTGTATGAAATGCTTCATGATACGAGGAAAAACATCACTAGTCATCCATCCTAAACCTATAACAAAACCAAGAGTTCCTGAAGGAGCCCAGCTTATCATGTGTTCCTTAAATTTCTTTTGAGGAAATACCGTAGCTGGTGGTATTGTGTTTCCAAATGCACTTATTACTTACAACAAGTTGTAACTAGTTGACATCTATCACCACTAGTACATTGGTTAACTTGTTTGCTCCCTTTCAAGCTATAACTTTCTTTGGTTGCTGTACTGTTGATGTTCCAGTTTCATCCAAGTTGTATACTCTACTTCCATTTGCAAATTTTTCAGATCTGTTGTAAGCATCTTGCATATATTCGTCGAATGGGGGATAGATCATGGGATTTCAGGTCCCTTTATCTTGTCTCATTTTTAAAATTACAGTTAAGTCAATTTAAAGTTGAGAAACTTTTAAATTGTATCATCACGGTCACAAGTTAAGCTTGCGCCATCTAGTGAACTGCTTCAGAAAAGTTTTATTTGTTATTAAGTGTTTAACTATTGGGATAATTTAGTATTTAAATTTAAAATTTAAATAATTTCGAATTATGATGCATCTCATTTAGTACAAAATTCAAGTTCTCTGATTGGGAGAATGCAATGAAACCGGGGAGCGCTCTCATTGACTGACTGCAAAGCCGGTTGGCCTCTTTTCAGGGAATTGTTATTAACTTTTTAATTTTATTTTTTTAGATTGAAAAAATCGATAATTAATGAGTTATTTATTACTAATGGTAATTATAGAGAAAGGTCGAGTCACCGTAGCAACATTTAGTATGGTGGTGTTGCTGTGATATTAGAACTTGGAGTGATATTCATTTTTCCAAGTTCTTGTATTATTGTTTTGATAGTGGTTGTTAGAGTTTGTAGAAGAGGATTTTCTGGAATGTTTAGGACTTCATTAGTATTTTCAGTTTGAGGAATTTTTAAAGTCCTGGGAATAGTGTTTTCATTTTTATTTTTTAGATTTTTCTTAAATCTAATTTTTTCAATGATTGCCAGTCTAGCTGGACAGTTTGAATAATTTGCAGTGTGTTGAGCACCACAGTTAATGCATTTGGGGGTTATTTTTGTATTGTTTTTGCTGCAATGTGATGTTTTGTGTTCCCCAGCGCATACTAAGCAAACTGGGGGACGATTACATCCCAATGAGAAGTGATTGTATTGCTGACAGTTCCAGCATTGTTTGATATTGTTTAATGTTTTCAATTTTTCTGTGGAGATTGGAAAATCTCCCAAATTTTTTTATTTCTCAAATATTTTTATTTGAGCTATTTTCATTTAAGTGAATTAGGAACAATGGAAGTTTTCTTTTTTCTGGTCCTTTGTGTAGTTGTGATAGGTGTATGATTGAAAGATTATTTTCTTCAAGTTTTCCTTTTATCCAATCTAGGTTGGCACTAATTGGGAGGCCTCATAGGATAACTTTCATGATTTTTTCAGTTTTGAGTCTTATAGTGTGGTGTGACATTTTATTTTCTGTGAGAAAATCTTTGAGTTTATGGTATGCTTCAATATTAGGTGCATAGCATAATAGTTTATCATTCTTAATTTTTCCAGTTATGATTTCATTTGCAATGTTTGAGAAAATTTTTAGTTTTTCTTCTGTGTTTTTTATGTTATCTACCCAAATGGGTGGGATTTGAGTTCTTTTTAGTTTTTCAGAATCCTGAAATGAGCTTATTTCGTTATCAGGAGTTAAATTTTCTGAAGTGTTTGGATCAGGTTCATCCTTGTCATGAGATGTTATGCATGATTCATTATCATCTGAATCAGTGTTTAATTTTTCATTTTCCCCTTTCAAAAGGTTTTGAGTCCCAGGGATGTCATTAATTTGGGAGTTTGTGTCATTTGTATCATTTGGGTTTTTTTGCTCAGTTAAAGTAGTGTTCTGAGCTTTACTTTCATTTTTGATATTTGGAGTCATAGTTTCTTCAATTGTGTTAATTTCGGTATTCAGAACCGTTTCTTTTGCCTTTTGGGCTTTTTGTTTTTTATTTTTCTTTTTTTTACTGCCGTTGGCAGAATTTTTAGCTTCGGAATTGTCCTGCGGTTTACAGTTAGTATTTATGGATTTTATCCGTTTTTCTTCAGGGGGATTTCCTATTTGTAATTTGAGCAAATCAATATTATTTTTGAGTTTTTCAACTTCTGCAAATTTACTTTCATTGATTTTTTCCATGAGGAAATCATATTCATCTTTACGTCTTCTTTCAGCGGCAATTAACTTATTTTGCAGTTTACCGTTAAGTAAAAGCTGTTCGTCAAGGTTACTTTGTAATTTAAACATAATAGCATTTAGTTTGTTGTACCTAATCAGAGATGCATCATATCTGATTGTTTGTAAATCATATAGAATTTCTTTATCAGTATCATTAAGTTTATTAAAGGAAGTAATGTCAAAATATGCATTAATTGAATCATTGGTAAAACTAATTATTTCCTCATAATTAGCATTTTCAGGATTATCATATAATTCAAACTTAATTAAATTAATCTTAGATAAGTAATCTTTAATGAGACAAGAATCATTAAAGGAACCAGAACTCACCTCCGTACAAGGCCCCAAAATTGGAACGCTCGGCGGGAGATTCGTTGACTGGGAAATAGACTCATTTTTTCCAGCCGTGCAAACGGCGTTGTCGTAATTAGTTGGAGCGGATATTTTGACATCCTTCCTCTGTGGATCCTCTGTCCGCTCATCTTGCATATTTTCAAAAAACATGTTGGCATTTGTTTTGTTGTATAAAGCTATGAAGTAAAATAAAAAGTTCACTTATAATAATTAGTTAAAATATAAATATTTTTAAATGAAGTCTATTTTTTATTGTTAAATTTATTTTTTGTAAACTATTTTGCTTCCAGAAGATTTTTGCTTCATGTCATTAAACTAAACCATGAGCAGGGTGGCAAAAAGGAAGGAGCCTCGTCTCCTTTGGCAGCGGAGCGAAAAAGTGACCGGATTATTCCAGCGCCACTGGTGGCGCTAGTGTTCTATCTCTCAGTTTGCTTGACCGACCCTCAATATTCGACTGGGGTGGATGCCGGCAGTTAGATGGTTTGGTACCAAAACGATTTGATACAAAAAATTTGTTGGAACTTGATAATCCCACGCGGTCATCACGATGGTAACTAATAATCTTTAACAATCTCATCCTAAAATCACTTTCTTTCTTATATTTATTCTAGAATTTAGATATTAATTCTGTGTGTTAGCCATTAGAATTATTATTTTTATAATTTTATGAATTTTATTAAGTTAGAAAAATAACCATGATGTTCATTGTTTTCTATCTTATTCCTAAGATTAACAGAGAACAGAGAAAACTAGAAGGAATGAAACTCTGCGCTTTATTTTCAGCAAAGGTAAGTTTGAAAAAACCCTTAGTTTTAGTCATTCATAAATAATGTTTCAGTACAGGGTTGGCCGGATTGGACCCAATGGGTTTTTTTGAAAAAAACCCATTTAAAAAAAACCCATTATTGAGCCCACTTTTGGGTTTTTTAAAATTTTCCGAGAAGTTTTTAAAAAAATTAATTAATTTAAATACTTTAACAATTTAAACTTCTTTTTTATTTGTTCTTCACCACAGCCAATGGACATAAAAAATGAATTTTGAACTTTAATAGTATTTTTTAACTCTTAACAGCATTAAAAAATACTTCAAAGATTTTAAATAAATATTTTTAACTTTTTTCTTTAACTGGTCAATAAATAACTCAAATTATCTTGACTAAGTCCTGTCATGTCTGATTTTCTCAATATTTGTAGATTGTACAGAGGAAACTACTCTAGCTAAAAGGCTTTCATGTGAATTAAAGCAAACCAATTTTCTGCCAACCAACAAGTCACAAATCTCAAATAAACAAGGTATATTTTTTAGAAATTAACAGGTTTCACAAACGGTCGGACAGGAAACAGAATAGGATGTACAGTATTTTCATTATCTTACGAAAAAGTTCAATATTTCTTACTCTGTACACAGAAATAGAAAAACAGGTAACATAAAATTCAAAGAAATGTTTTGATTAAGCTGAAATTTAGTAAAAAGGGATTTAAACTATTTGAGGTTCTACAGTAGTTTTGCGTAACAAAATGAAATACAATAAAGTAAAATGCAAAAAAAAAAATGTAGTAATTACAAACGAACAATAGATTTTATAACTCGAGAAGTAACTTTTTCTTAACTGTTGGCAATCATGGAAACTAAAAAATCTGAAACTTCACCATTCTTGGGTTTTATCGTCTTTTTTACTTTTCTTCAGAAAACGCTGAATTTCCCAGCTTTTTTTACTCCAAGACGATTTTTTTGCTTTGTCCATATACTTACACTACAATATGCTACAAGTACCCCACATTTTCCCTTAAAAAAAGACAAAAAACCCACATTTCTTTTTAAAAAACCCAGCTTTAGTTGGGTTTTTTTTTTAAAAAAAACCCAAAAAACCCTGGGTCTATGGGCTTTTTTAAAAAAACCCGGGTTTTTGCCAACCCTGTTTCAGTAAGCTAATTTTTTAATTATATAATTTTCGATATATTGTATGTGCATACATATCTATATCTCTGTATATTTAAGGGTGTTTCTGTGTAGGAAAAAAACTCCCTTTACCCAATAGATAGCACAAAATGTTGCACCCTGGTTGTGACGAAAGCATCCTGCTCAGTTGTACGTTTTAGCCACAAACTAGATTTACAACTGACAGGATTTATGTGACATCCAGAATAGGGGACCGCTGAACCAGAAATTTGTGTGGAAGGGGGAAGATAGTATTCATCAGAGGAGTCAGTGAGGAATGTCTTTCATTGTTCGAAATACACCCCTCAAGTGCCTTCAGGCATTGACAACACAAAGGAATCAGAAAAGCAAACAAAACCATTGTAGAGAAATGAGATGAGGGCATTTTTGCTTCGATTTCAAGTTTTGATCTGAAATGATTTCGTTATAACAAGGGTACACCTTTTTAACTGCGGAAACTTCGGTAAATTTATCGCAACATAATTTAGAAATGTCTTCTTTTTGGCTATTGAATCTACGTTCAAAAGTTGTCAATATAATGCAGTTTTTTTTTTTTTTTTTTTTTTTTTTTTTGAAATATTAATCTTTAAAAGCTTTGTTTTCTTTATGCTGCATTTATAGAAATCGCTAAATAATAATAGAAAAGCCCGAAAAGTTTGTTAAATCAGACTTGGACAGTTTAAAAAAAAAAAAAGATTGTCTCTGAAAGGTCACATTTTTTAAATTTTTACGAGGAATTTTGCCTTTTGTTCTTGACAAAGGTCCACAAAAATTACCATGGATTTACAGAGAAAACTTGGTGCAACTTTTTAAAATTTTGAAGAAGATAACATTTTTTTTTTCGGCATTTAACAGGACCCATCGTGCAAAGTGGGGGAGAGTCAGCCCCCCCCCCCCCCAAGATTGATCTTAGTTTTCATGCAACTTGGAAAGTAGATCAGTGTTTCGTTTCGGTTGCCTATCGATGATAGAGTTTCCCTTTATTGCAAGGGTAGTGATGGGGCAGGTCACAATTTATGACGATATTGGGATTCAGTAACTGAGAGACTTTTCTCTCTTGGTAACAGGGTGGCGACAGATCAGGGAGATCAGGGAAAAGTCAGGGAACTTTTTTAATCAGGGAAATATCAGGGAATTTCGAAAAAATAACAAAAAATCAGGGAAAATTGATTTTATGAAGAAAAAAAAATTTTTTTTTTGCTTTATAAAATTAAGTACTCTAATTCCCTACGCATTTTCCGCCAATTCTGTTGAAAAAAAAAGTAAAATTAATGAAATGCGATTATACACTGCCGCATATTTGTGCATCTTTTTTCCTCAATGTCAAAGTATTGAATCTTACGTATTAACCACAGGATGAACTTCCTAAGATTGCTTCTGTGTTTGTTTATTTTACCTAGCTTGAAATTTCCTTCCACGCTTTCAATGCTACGTAAAATAAATAACCATACAGGCAAAGAGGAAGCCTTCATTAATGCCTTAGCTCCTTTTCCTTTATTCCATTATCTCGAAATAATTAGCATACTGTAATCACAATTTCAAGAAGAAATCTTTGGTTTTTGAATTAATACTTATAAAAGCTTAAAAGTTATTACTTCTTCGCGTTTTTAATTCAATTGCTAAAATTGAACTTTCAATAAAAAAACTTAGTTTTTTGCCGTTATACTATTTGTTATCGCCTCAGATTATAAAGGTTTTCTTTTCTTCAGGCTTAAATGATTCTTTTGTTTCATAATCTAGTTGTATTCTTCTTTTATATATTTTTAAATTAACTAATTGATTTTTTTTTCTGTTTCTTTTCTTGCATTTCAAAGTTGTTTGTTACAAAAATAATCTAAGTTTTTTTTTCGTTACATACTTAAATCATTTGAAATAGAGTTAACTTGTGTACTTAAGTAAATATCTTTATTTTTTTTATTGTTAAAATGCTGTATTCATTCATTAAAACATATGTTTTTGATTAGAGAAAAGCTTCCTATGAATGGATGTCAAATGGTTTCATCTGTTTTACATAAATATGTCAATTAGTTATATAAGAATAACTACATTACTTCTATTTGTTCACTATTACTTGTTATTCTTGCAACAATTATTATACTGTTTGAAAATTTTGTTCAAAATAATTTCAATTACTTTTGAGTTTTATCGTAAATACACATATGTTTTTAAGAGTGATTTTAATGGTTTCTTAAAATTCTTATGCTAAGTGTTTTCTGGAAGTAAAATTTTTTTTATAAATTTTCTATTATCTTTCCATGTAGAAAAATTTAATATACTGTTTTGTAGGGGTTTTTTTTTCCAAAAAAATTGACTTGGTATGGTTTTTTTTAACCATTTTATTAAAAAAGTAGCATCTTTTCAAAATATATTTTTAGTTCAACAACTTTACACAACTTAAAACGCTTAAAATACTGCATTTGATGCAAACATACAATGGATTTCAAGTAGAACCAAGAAAGAAAACCATTATCGTTGGTAACGTAAATCAGGGAAATTTGGTGAACTTAATCAGGGAAAAGTCAGGGAACTTTTCTTCACAGTTCCTGTCGCCACCCTGGGTAACTGCAGGGCCCACAAGAGCCCTGGACTGCCTAGTCGGAAACTTGGGGGGGGGGGGCGTGCTTGGAATCTATTAGGGAAAGTGTCATCTTTTAGGGAAAGTGTGCTGGGTCTTAGCTCTCGCCGACCTGACAGATTAATGCTTAGTTGCAAAATTCAAACTCCTAAAATTTTATATATTTTGATCCCTTGAATTTTAACTACTATGTTTATCGAGCTAAGTCTTGGTACTACTGAAAATATTACATGTCAACTTTTCAAAATAAAACAAAGCATAATGAAATGAGTAGTCAACAGAGAATGCTTTTTATATTGGGCAGTTAAATGTACAAAGCATCAAAATAATGATAGTTGACTGTCTACTATCACATTGATGCAAATATTTTTGATAGGGTTAGTTTTCAGTGAATGAAATAACTTCAAAATCAGAAAGCGGTGAACTAGTAATGGGGTCATTTCCATCAATCAAAAGCACACTGTGAACCTTGAAAATTAGCTTGAAATTTTAAAATATCCCAATAGAAAGTTCTGAGTTTCTCAAAAGTGTTTCTGAATTATGTGCAAAGAATCAAAAACTTCTCATTGTGGGTAAGCATATTTTATTTTTATTTTTTCAGAAAGTTTTGAACATGCCAGAAAAAAGATAAAAAAGGCTGAGGGCGCTAGTGATGTGGAGAAGGTCTACTTCTCCACTACAGATTCGGAGCAGTGTGGCAGGGGAAAGAGGAAAAGGTGGGCCAGAACTCACGACTCGTCCTCTGAATCGGATGATGAGTTGCTCACCAAAAGACCCTCCTCAAACATTGTAAATATGTTGCCCGAGGCACCGGTGCAACCAGGTGCACCGGTACATCTGCCACGGACTTCAAGCCAAAGTTCGCCACTTGTTATGGCTCCTGCAACGCCAACTACAAGCCAGAATGCGCTTCATCAGTCGCCTGCTATGCAGATCTCCAGCAGTGAACAAAGTATGAAAAATTTATTTTAACAATACAAAATGGTCTTATCCCTTTCAAATTTGATTTGGATTGCGTAGTAAACTTTGTTGATTTAAGTATTTATTTTCATAATTAATATTTATTTCAGATCTTTTCCAGAAGCTGCTGAGGAGTTTCCATCTGCTAAGGATGGAAGTAAAAGAGATTAAAGCGACATTGGACTTGCTCGTTGAGCAGTCAAACAACAGTAGGAGTAAGTGTCATTAAGATTTTTACCATTTTGTGCTATCATAATGCTATAAATTAATTTGAGAGAAGTAGTACTTTATTATTTATTTATATAATACAAAACTGCTAAACATTTACTTTTGAAATGAACTATGATTGGGGGTGTCATAATGCTGCAATTAAGATATAGGTAGCCTTCACAATGCTGACTAGTTATGTTTGTTCCAACTGTGGATATCCAGATCAATTAATTGCATGTTATATATATATATATATATATATATATATATATATATATATATATATATATATATATATATATATATATATATATATACAGAAGGTATTTTTATTAATGATATTCATGAAAATATTTCTGAAAACATGTTTTGTTATTGATGTAATGGAGGTCAAGTAATGGGGCTTGTTAAAAATGAACAAATAAAACTGCAAGAGGATTTAGATCATATAAGTAGGCAAATACAAGGGCACCCATATAGAGGGGCAAGTGGGGGCTCAAGCCCTCCCCCCTTAGAAATATGAACTTCCTTGCTTTTAGTGCTTTTTTTCTTTGCAAAAATGTAAAAAAAAAAATATTTTCCAGCTATTAATGAATAAGTTATTAAAAATGTCAAATTTTAATATCTAATCTGTACTGAAATCAGTTTCCATGGGGAAAATGTTCTGCTAAACCATGGGGAAAGTTTGAGCCCCCCCCCCCCCTTAAAATTTTGTGTATGGGCGCCCATGGGCAGATAAGTGGTGGCAGTTAATGGAGAAATGCCAACAGCTACATTTAGGTCATTAAAATAAGCGTATCAGTCATTAATCAGGCAGAAAATGTTATTGATCTGGGTGTTGTAGATCATTACTTCAAGTTTAGGGCAGGATTGCAGTATGGCAAGTAACAAAGCTAATAGAATGTTAGTGTTTATCAATAGATTTATTTCAAACATATGAGGGTTCTTCTGTCTTTATATAGAGGTTTGATCAGAGTTCATTTGGAGTATGCTGCTCAATTTCCATACCTCAAGAAATTTCTTTTCAAGAAAATGTTCAAAGGCTCTCTACTAGGCTAGTAAAAAGACTTTTAAACATAGATTGATTCTAAACTTTAAAGGCGCAGCATGTATAGCCTGGAACAAAGGAGGGTCAAAGGGGACATGATTCAGTTGTTTAAATTTATCAAAATGAAAGATGTTAATTGGTTAAATTTTTGAACGGAAAGCTAGACGAGGTCATTGTTTTAGCCATCAAAATTTTGGGCTCATCTTAAAATTAGAAAAAAATTGTTCCTTTAGTGGGGTAGCATTGGAACAGCTTATTGGAAGAGGCTGTAATGAGCAAGGGGGTAGATAGCTTAAAGAAGGGCCATTGATTTTCATTAGTGACTAATAAATTAATGAGAACAGGCCTACCTGGGCCCAGAGCTTGCTTCTGGTCGTCACATTTGTGTTTGTAAATTCTGGCTTTACTAGTTAAATGTATGCACACACACACATATGAGTTAGGTTGTTTGTAAATTTTATATGATCTTGTATTTCAGATCAATCTTCTGTAGCTGTGACAAACATAGATGTTAAACTTCCTCTGGAAGATTTTGAAGGTGTTCAAAATCTAGAGAGGTTGCTAGAAGAAGAGAGCAACAAAAACTACTTGGTAAGCTTAATTTTTCGACAAAAGTATAATGATTTGTCAATGCACTACCATGGAAAAATAGGTCATGATAAGGAATTGGCTATTGGGAGACTTGTTAGCAAAATCTGAGCTAAAAATTAAGTAAAACTTTATTGTATACCACTAAACATGATTATTTTATTTCTTGCAATTATGACATGTATTTGACTCTACTTATGAAAGTGTTTGGAATATTATTGATTGTTTGGGGCTTCCATAAAGATCCAAAACTCAAAACGATTTTTGCGAGTAAGTGTTTCTAATGTTATACATAGGCAAGAGCAGTGTTAGAGGCTATTTTGAGCTTTACATGTATAGTCTTGAACAAGGGCAGCAGAATTAAGGAAGCCTGGGCTTTTCGGGGGGAGGGGGGGGGGGGGAAATCCACACTTTTGGTTTTACTGTGTTTCAAATTTAGTATTCAATTTTAGAAGATAATTGATTGTTAAGAGCCTCTAAATTTGAATATTCATAGTAAAATCTTGAATCATCAAGCATATTTTTTTAAAAATATTTCCATAGTATCTCTTGTAAAATATGAAGTTCTGATATGAATTCTGCTCAAAAAATGAGTCATTTTTTCCAGAGATGGTTAAAAGCTTCAGTCAACTAATAGCCGGAGCTTCATCTGCTCTGTATGTTGAGTTTCAGCATTAAATGCATATAACATGTCGTAATTCTCTACATGCATTTCAAGTATTAATCCAGAAAGTGTTTTACTTTAATCCACTAATCTGGTACAAATTTTTTTATTTTAATTATTTATAATGTAAATATAGGGTGGATGTGCTCTTAATGGACTGGACGCCTTCCCCATGTTTTGATTTACTCACAAAAAAATTCATTGAAATATAGCTTCAATTTATGTGTTGACAATTATTACCTGCTTGTTTTACAGGTCTGGTTTATTGTTGATCTTGATCAATGAATACAAAATAGGTTAAATGTGTTGACAGATTAATGTATCTATTTAAAAAACTGAAATATTGTACCTATAACTATTAAATAAAATATAATTCAAAATCAAAATGTTTCAAGGCTAGACATATTTGAAGAATGTTTAATGCAGTATATTTATATAGGTTATTTTAAAACAAGTTTTTGTAACCTAATGTAACTTCCGATAGAATATATTGTTAATAAGCATTTTATTAATTGTTGAATTAATTCTGGTTTAAAGTGTCAAGTACAAAAAGCTGTTTGCTCAGCATTTGTGAAATTCTAATTTCTGCACATTACTTAAAACAAGCCA
Source organism: Uloborus diversus (assembly GCF_026930045.1). Classification (NCBI taxonomy): domain Eukaryota; kingdom Metazoa; phylum Arthropoda; class Arachnida; order Araneae; family Uloboridae; genus Uloborus; species Uloborus diversus. The sequence continues at coordinate 183,493,164 of NC_072732.1, read as the reverse complement.
TTTTTATATAAGTACTCTTTTTTACAGCTTAACAAGTGCAAGAATTTTGGGGGCAGTTGCTTCCAGGATCATACCAGGAGGATTCTGAAACATTTATTCACAGATGAAACTGCAGAACTGTTTTCGTGGACTGGCAGCAAAGGAGGAAAAAGAAAATTTATGAGTCTGAAAATCGCTGACCTTGTTATTGGTTAGTAGTTTTTCAGTTTATAGTTGATTTATTTTCATAACATTGCTATAAATTCTGTCTATAAATTGTTATCTGATCCAGCATTATCACTTTGATTGAAATTAAAACAATTCGGTGAGGTGTTAAAGTGTATTAAGCTACCCTATCACTTTCCTCAAATTTATTTAACAGATTTAGTGTATAAAAAAATATTGCCCCTCTTCTAAATTTGAGCGTCTGTTTTTTCCATGCGCTTCTTACTGTTAGACTGAGACGGCTTAAACTCTGGATCATTCAAAATTTCAGTTGTGTATTGTAAAATTACTCAGGCCCAAGTACTTCAGTTAGTTTATGGATATGTTTCTGGTCTTCCAGAGTTTTAAACTACAAGACTAACTCCAGAGACATCATTTTTCTTTTTTTTTTTTTATAATTACCTGTAAAAAAAAAGCATGATAAAAACTCTCTGCATTACTTTTTCAATTAATTAGCATTTTAGCCTGCATTTTCTCCATAAATGTAGATTTTTTTTAAATATAGTACAGTTTTAATTTGAATGATTGTCTTAAGTGACAAGTGCCTTTATATTGCGTATTGTGTTCTTTATTACTTCAATAGTTTTGAGGGATCGTTACTGCTGCATTTTTCTTTGTGTTGAATAATGTTAATAATAGTGCTGGGGGGGGGGGCGAATAATATTTCAACTCCTGAATTTGCTAATTTTCTTTCACACAAACACAAAGTTAGCTCAAAATCCTTTAATTTTGAATTTATTATTCCTTATTGGAAGGCATTAAAAATATAAGTGATAATGCACAGAAGACTAGGCATTCAACTCCCTGTTTCTATTACGCCTACGCTGACATGCATCCTGTATAATTGTTTATTTAGAGGGGTAGGAGTTGTCCTAAAAATTCCTAAAGTTTTCATTATTTATTTGCTATTTACGCAGGAAAATAATATTTAACCTAAAAATGGAACTTTTCATAATATGCCTATATTTTACAATAAAATAAACTTTGTAGACTATAAGAAATTTTCTCTAAAAAAAGAAATAAGTTTGCTGCTGCTTTTTTTCTGGGGGGTCGGGGGGGGGGGAGCATGCAGTTAACCAAAACACATTCTCAATAAAAAGCTGTTTGTTTTATTCATTCTCTTCTGCAACAAAATTTTGCAAATAAAATAATAAAGAAATTAAAAAGTTGTGCTTTTGCAGAGAAGGAGTTTTAAGGTTAAGCATTATGTTGTGATGTTTTTGATTTTTCCCCTTTTAAAAATATGTGAACCAGGGGCAGGAGGGGGGGGGGGGTGAAAGGTATCATAGCTAATTGAAATACAATGTGTTGAGTTAGAACCCAAATATAGATACTTGTTCAAAAAATTTATTTTCACCAAATTAAAATTATTTGTCCCCAGGTGGGAAGGAATTTTTTTTTATAGTGCTTATCTTATGTGCAGTTTGAGCATTAGTTTGTTCTTACGCTACAAAGAGTCAGTTTGCTTTGTGTTTCTGTTCAGTGAAGTTGGAATATTTCTTGTACATAGGCACTAACGTTTAGCTTTAAAAATGTAAATAGGAATGTTTTATTAAAATGGCATGGGGGAAAACGAAATTCTCTTCCTTGTGGTTTGAAGAAGCAGTCAGAAATGGATGCAAGATCAGCATATGGGGCGTGCAGAAAAAGATAAATTCAAAGCCTTTTGTTCTGTTTGTACATTATCTTTCCAATATTGATAATTAAGGGTTTTCACAGGTATTGTCCCATGCTGATGTTGTGAGACATAAGAGGTTGACAAGTAGCTTGAAAAATCAAGCTGCGTTTTTAATTCCTTGTTCTTGGTCTTCTACTGGAAACAAATTTATTATGATGAAGCAATCCAAAGCTTTTATTCCAAATTTACTCAAAAATAAAATGTCAAAAGCGGAGGGTTTCTTAGTTTTACTTTTGAATACATATATATTCATTTTAATCTTTACATGATTTATCTGTAATTTACAGTGATATTTTTGATTCTGAGACAGCAAAAAGTATTAAATTATCTGATAAAAGTTAAGTGCATAATAAGTTTTGGACTCTTGCACCTTACTTTAAATCCCTCCTTACTAAGGATATTTTTTCGTTCTTTGTTATTCGCTTTGATGAAACAAGGCAAGCAAAGAAGCAATTGGACATACATTTATCCTATTGATATGTTGTAATACTACTACTTCATAATGCGTCACTGTGTTGAAGAATAAAAAATTGAATGCATTTCATTGTACATTTCAAGAATAAATTTGAAAAGTTTTATCATCCTATACAAAAATCAAACTTGTAAGTTACGTTTAAGTTTAAAAAAGACTTATAAGTTATTTGTCCTAAAATTTTATCGCCACTCCAACCCCTGGTTTATTATCTGATTTACTTAGAACATATTTATTAGAATTATAAATGTACAATTTCTTTTTTTAGAAGCTGTTCTTAAAGAAAGTGGCCAAACTACAAGAGCAGATGTGGAAAATGTTATGAAAAATTGGCTACGCCATGCAAAGGATCGTGCCGACTACAGAAAGTTCGGACAGTACAAAAAAAAACTCCCCCCAATGCAAGATGCCCCTCCCTCTTGTTAATTTACTCCCCCCAATGCAAGATGCCCCTCCCTCTTGTTGTTTTAGATTGGTTACCTATTGTTTTAATAAAAAATATTTTCTGTACTTGTTGCGTTCTATCTTTTCTTTCAAACAAGGTTCATGATTAAAAGAATCAGCATTTTTAAGTAAATGTTTACACACTATTTAAAGATTACACCCAACTTAAAGTGAGCACTTTTAAATACTTTTTCATTAAGTGAATTTCATCTTCTGAAACTTTGTTGCAATGAGGGAAAATAACTCTTAAATTTCAAAAATGCATTCGCTATAATAGCAGCAAATTTATTTTTAAAAAAAATCATTTTTTTTTTTAATTTTAAATCTTTAGAATGGTGGGCAGGCATAGTGATAAAAAAAAATTTCAGACATGTGGAAGATATTTTTTTTATACTAATCTACTCATTTTTTTTCCAATATATATATAATCTGTTTTGTTTTGAGTACAAATTTTCTTTATTTGTATTGCTAAGGCAAAATTGTGCAGTTGAAATATAGTGAGTGAGAAAGAAAGTTGGAGGCTATTTAACTTTACTCGATCTGAAGTCCGTTTAAAACTCGACTTCGATTGATTTTAACTGAACAAGTTCTATTTTTTTTACTCGTGTGCACTAGTAATTTTGAAATGTTAAAAAGCTATATTTGAATAGAAAAATCGATTATGTTATCTACATGGTTTTACGCTGATGATTCTCCACCGGAAGTAAAAATTCAGTGTGTTTCTACACATAAAAATTAGTAAAATGAAAAATATAGTTAATCCAAATTCAACCCTATTTTGCCAAGAACTTTAAAAAAATGGTTTGGTTTTATTCATTGAAGTGTTATGTATGCGGTTGTGCATTTTTTTTTTAAATTATGAGAAAGATGAAGAGGCTCCATCAAAAGATAACTAGGATAGTTTTCGGATGAAAACTATTATCCAGAGACTTATAAGACATGTATAGGTTAAGTTTCTGGATTATCTATCCAGAAAGCTTTATTGTAAAGATATCAGTAGGAGCGTTTCTGGATCAAGAGCCGTCTAGAAAGTGTGTTATAGGATACCATTAAGATCGTTTCTGGATAAGGATGAAATCGATCATCCAGAAAACGTATTATAAGATACCAATAGGATCATTTCCGGATCATCCAGAAGCTGTATTAAGGTATTGGTAGGAGAGTTTTCGGATCAATTGTCATCCAGAAACTGTACTATTGGATACCTTTAGGATCTATTTTGGATGACAGTTGTCCGAAAGACGTCCTAAGGCTAGTTTTCGGACCAAGATGTGTTTCCGTGCATCCTAGAATTGTCTTAATATTATCCAACAAGTGTCAGATGCAGGATGTCTTGTGGATGACATCAGGAGTGTACTTTTTGACAAAGTTAAGACAGGTGTAGGAGCATTATTGGACTGCCAGCGGATGTCAGATTATCCTGAAGATGATATCCGCAGGAGTCCCTAAGGATGTCATTGTGTTGTTGGGGAGTGCAAAAAAAAAAAACATTTTTTTAAATTTGCGCACAGAACCAGCTTGTTTGAATAACATTGCAGGGACGTAGTTGGGGGAAAATGTTTGAGTATCGAACCCACCACCTCCAGCGTTCAAAGCTAATCTTCTTACCTCAGAACTACGGAAGCTCATCAAGGAATGTTTTTTGATCAAAATAACACATGTTAGCGTATGAAACAATTTAATCGAAACCGAAAATATAAGATTAGTTCAGTTAAAAGCCTGTTTCAATAAACTTGTTTACATATTAACTGAATATCAACACCAAGTTACGTTGCTTCTGATAGCAACAAGTATATTCGCGGAAAATTTTGACACATGTATATTGTCAGCTTGGAAAATCCATTTCGAATAAATGCGTGTACAAGGTTGAAAAAATAAAGAAATAAAAAGTTGCAAGTTAACCGTTTCAAATATTAAAGCAGTATGCTGAAATTACAAATTACAGACAAAGATATCAGAAAGGAAACTGACAATTGTTTGTGTAATGGAGGAAAAGTTAAGTAACCTTAACTGCATGAAGCATAAAATGTTAATTTATTTATCTGAGAAAAGTACTTACCTCCGAACTTTAAAATTTATTCCATGAGGCGCCCGATTTTTTTCTTCTCATGCAGGTTGTTCGGTAGCGCAAATCGCTGACTCCCTTTCACTCAGCAGACACTCAGACACTTACAAGACTTATTATTATATATATATATATATATATATATATATATATATATATATATATATATATATTCCGAAGTTACATATTTCCTATTTCATCTATTTCAACCAGAGAAAGCAGCACTACTGTGTGCCTGCAAACTGCACTGCTTTCAAAGTTTCGCGCCAAGTTCAAAGATCGACGACTGGTGGCGTAACGAAGCGGGGGGGGGAGAGGAGTTGTCTGGCCTGTTATCACGTGGGTCTCGGTCACAGAGATTTTGACAGATAGAGATCCGGACAGAGAGACTTTCAGCTTTATTACTGGTAAAGAAAAGATAATGGCAGTTTTAGGCTGTAAATTCTGGGGGTGCAGCAATATCAGAGATGGGGGGGGGGGCAGAGATGCCAATTGCGCTAAGGCTACTATTTTGACGGCAAAGACGACTAGGGTGACTATTTTCGTCAAAATATGGAAGAAAATGACTATTATGCTTCCAATTGTAAAAAGCAGCGACTATAGTAAATGTAACTGGAAAAACTGAACAATATAATTTGTTGCCATTTCTTGCTTGAGTATCAAGAAGTAAAATTTCTTGCAAGTGGTTTTTAACGCATTTGGGCTTTGTGCGTGTGTGTGTGTAGCAGGACGTCTTTATACATAAATGGCTACTTCTGTGTGTATATATGTATGTATGTCCGTGTTCGTGTCGTTATTTCTGACTGGAGAATTATCGAAGAAATTTTATTTTTATCTTGGAGGATACGTGCAACACGAGAAAATGCAAGGCCACCGTCAACGAAGGCAGTTCCAGTAGATAGACGATTTTACGAGGGGTATGGTGATCGGACTGAGAAGGAAAGGTTGGTCCGTACGTCAAATCGCAGCTGATACCCACATGGATGCGAGCACGGTGCATCGGCTGTGCCGAAGATGGTTGGAACAACGAAATGTCGCAAGATTAAGGGGTGCAGGGGCAGCCAGAGTGACGTCAGAACGCGTGGATCGACGCATCCACTGAGAAGCTGTAGCAGACCCACAAGTAACTTGTTCCTCGATTCTGCAGCAGGTGCGTTTACAAGGAATGTTCCCGTGTCAACCAGAACCATTTCCCGTCGTTTTGTCGCACGTGGTCTGCAATCACAGCGTCCGCTAAGAAGACTGCCATTGACCCCACAACATATGCAACATTCACACTGCGTCCGCACATCCGTCACGGACGTATGCTTTTCTCCCTAAAACCAGTTTTCGGGCGGCGTTGCCATGACAGCAATTCGTATTGTACGGGACCCGTCGACGGGACCAGAAGCCAGATATCTGACGGCTCTGACGTCCGTAGAGGGGCGTCACATTTCATTGGTCTCCACGAGATTAGCACGCTCTCTCTATTGGGTGAGAGACTGACATGTGCTTTTTTCGCGTTCGCAAAGCATGAATGCTTCTCCCTCATGCAACATTCAAACAGCGTCCGCACATCACGTTCGCCACGTCAAGCGGACACACTTACGTTTTCCGAAAAGAGAGAAGCATTCATACTTTGCGGAAAGCGAAAAAGGCACATGTCAGTCTCTCACCCAATAGAGAGAGCGCGCTCATCTCGTGGAGACCAATGAAATGCGACGCCCAACTCGACGGACGTCAGAGCCGTCACATATCTGGCTTCTAGGCACGTTGACGGGTCCCGCACAATACGGCTTGCTGTCATAGCAACGCCGGCCGAAAACTGGTTTTAGGGAGAAAAGTATACGTCGGTGACGGATGTGCGGACGCATTGTGAATGTTGCATAATCTGGCAGTAACTGTGGAACGTCCCACCGCACTACAACGTGTCATAATGGTTTGGGGCGCAATTGCGTACAATTCCATATCACCTCTAGTTCGTATTCAGGGCACTATGACAGCCCAACGATACTTGGACAATGTGCTGCGACCGATGACAATCCCTTACCTTCAAGGGCTACCTAATGCACTTTCTCAGCAGGATAACGCCCGACTGCACAGTGCTCGCATCTGCCAACATGCTCTCCGAGGCACACATATGCTTTCCGGTCCACCATACTCTCCTGACCTGTCACCAATCGAGCATGTGTGGGATGTGATTGGACGCCGTTTGCAGACTCTGTCCCTGCCTCGTTCAGAAGACGAACTGTGGCAAATGGTTGAAAGGGAATGGAGAGCCATCCCTCTGGATACCATCCGCACCCTTATTGACTCTATGCCTAGACGTGTTTCTTCGTGTATCGCTTTCTGCGGTGGTCCTACATCTTACTGAGCAGATGCCGCTCTCGCTCTGTATTTTGTCTATCTTTCAAAAATAAGATCATTTATTATTCCTTGCTGTCTCTGTCTTTTTTCCAAATTTCCTCACTTTCTGACCGCTCCTTCTTGGTTTTGCATTTTGAATGTCGAGCAGTGTGTATATATATATATATATATATATATATATATATATATATATATATATATATATATATATATATATATATATATATATATGTGTGTGTGTGTGTGTGTGTGTGAAGGAGTTGTTCAGTTGTTCTCATGACACTAGTGATTAGGGGCCATTCATTAATTACGTAAGGGTCCGAGGTGGAGTTGGAAAAAATTGCGAGGTCTTGTGGTTTGACAGGGATGATTTTTCATTTGCCTCTGGAAGGTAAAAAACGTATTAGAATGAGGTGTTTTTTTTTTTTTATTTGTCTTACAAACAATGAGTAATGAAAAATATAATAAAAGAATCGCACTATGTATGGCATGTTTAATTTTAATTAGTATCGCATCATGTACAAAAAAATTCGAAAAAACATCGATCAAGATTCTAACTTTTTAGTAAATATTTCTTTGCACGAAACGTTTTAATTTAGTAATAGTGACTTTAATTTCGATTCCAGTGATGTAAGGTTCGTACGAATAGGTTCGTACGGGGGGGGGAGGGGAAAAATCTTACGTACCCTTACATGGGAGAAGGGTGGATGTCAAAAATTGGCAAAATCCTTATGTAATTAATGAGTGGCTCCTTACAATGGCCATGTATCCTTAGTATTCTGGTGAGATTACTGTTAGCAGTTCCATTACAGGTTTTACGCCCCCAGCCAATTACCTTAATAAATACTCTAGTGTAAACCTAATGTGCGATTTTAGGCGATAAACACCAAATTTGGAACTCCTACAAGACCAAAAAAGCGGCCTTTTGTAGGTGGGCTAATTCATGGCTAATAAGTTCTGTTAAAAGATACACCTAAATAGGAACTTGACCTCAAGGCAAGAGGAAAATGAAATAACTCAATTTTCTGCAAGTCTTTGAGTCGTTTCCGAGTGAGAGAGAGAAGAGAACCAAACGAGTCACATATTCGGATTGGCTGTAAGACGCACTTCTTTACACCAATTTTCACTTACCCTAAGGGCAGTCCTCAAGAGATTTGTAACATTGTCACGGAACTTGTCTCTTAAAAGTTACGTCATCTGCATAGCCAGGGCGGACCCCCCCTCCCCCAAAATGAGAAAAACACCTCCGCCCCTCCGATGGGCACCCTAGCATAGCTAATATAGTGCAGATATTTGCTACAAATTCTTTCCAGAAGTTTATCCAAACCCAAGCTCCAATGAGAAGAGAAAGAACTCCCTCTGTGGGCTGCCGCAGCAATTACCCACCACCAAGACCAAGGTTTTATCCAACACGCTAGCTTTTACCAGACGGGTAGTTAGCAGACTCTTAACCCAGGTATGTACATGGGATTAATTCCCCTGCGTACAAAGGAGTTATATAGTCTCAGTGGGGACTTTCCAGAGCTGTTGTCAGTTCAAAGAGTGCAGCCTCTGTACACTTACCAGGTTGATAAGCATGCAGGCATTTAGAAAGAGGGTTGGCTTTTAGAACACCCTCCCTGAGTCCCTGATGTACTTATCGTTTTTTTCTCCAGGGTTTTGAAGAGGAAAGAAATTAGACTGATAGCTTTGAGTCTCATTCACTCTAATAGTGCCTTTCTTTTCAGCGACACATCGCACCCGCAACTGAGGTGATGCTGTTGCATAAGAAACATGGTAACCCAATATTCATTCACAACACTATGACAGCCTATCGGTACATCTGTGAAATGCATCAATGCATGTGTTGATACTCATGGCGGAGCTCACTGCTCCCATTTTTTTAACAGGACAATGCGCAGTCACACACAGCCTGCAAGAAAGATCGAATTGGTGGGGCTTTTACAGCAGTTGTGGTACGCGATAACGTTGGACATCATAGGAGACTGTTATGCTTCAATATTCAAGCTAGGGGTGGCACAACAGTGAAGTAAAGCCTCCATTCAGATGTGATTTTTCAGCAATAAATGATTATTTTGCTTATATTTTTATAATAACTCTCTCACATGAATGTTGTCCTGACCTATACAAAATTCCCTTTCATCCTTCTAATTTTGTTTTGGAGCTCCAACTTTTTTGTTATAGGGTGTATAATGCATTTTGTAAAAAGTGAAAAAAAGAATACACATTATTTTCAAAGAAGCAAGATCTACTTTTTATTCAATGAAATAACATTAAACAGGAATTTAACCAAAAAAAAAAATTTATACCAAACAATTACTTTTTTTCTTTTCTGAAGTGTAGGGCGACAAATTCATCTAACACTTGTCTGAGACTGATATCTATTCTGTGGTGAGAATGTAGTTTAAAGAGTAATACTAATAAAGAGTTCAATTTCAACAAGAAAAAATATTCTTTATTATTATATCATCATATATATATATTTGATCACATATTTAAAGAATTATTGTGTAAAACAACTTATCAATCTAATATGATATTTACATTAAATGAGTTGGATATGCCTAATCAATGTGGATATCGAAATTTCAGATATAAAAAGCCATTCTACAAAAAGTAAAAAACTTAACTGGTCACAAAAAAAAAAAAAGAAAAAAAAAAAAAAAAAAAAAACATCTTCTCCAATTATGACATTGAAAAGAAAGATTCTTCGGTTCACGATATGTTTCTTTCATAATTTCATCAAGTCTTTCAATAAAAAATATTATAAACTGTGTAACACATAAATCATGGGTGCAAGTTTGGTGATGTGTTCAAGACGGAAAATATTTTCAGCCCCCCCCCCCCCCCCGCCCGCATGCGGGCTTAAGGAAAAATTTGTATGTATAAATGTTGCAGATTTTAACAATGCCAGTTTTGGCGCGCTACTCCATTGCCGTGCTAAATGTTTACGCCTTGCTGTCAACAGCCTTTCCACACTATGATAATTTGCACTGCGCACTAATGGCATCAGTGAATGGCATTTCATCCCTTTTGATGCCATGTGCCGAAGTGTAAAAACTGAATTTCAATCTGCGCACCGATTAAAATAGTTGTTAAAAAATATTAAAATTTTAAAAGTTATTTAAAAAATGGTTAAAACCCATGTTTTTAAGCTTGCTCTTTCAGAAAAAACTTTAAAAATTTCGGAAACGACTCTATAACCGAAATATCTATTTCATCCATATATTTTGAGATTAACAGACAAAAAGCAAAATTGGAATAAATTATTACCTTTTGTTATTGTGTGTACGTATAAAAATTGTATGTTTCCAGATATGCAGTAAGCAAGAGTAAAAGTAGAAATAAAAATGTTGGGAATTGTTAAATTCATACAAGGTTTCTCAAATATTCATTTAGAATATGGTCGAATTTCGACCACTGGGCGAACACTAGTTTACAATAAATTGCTGTAATTATAAATTATTTCTCCTTGAAAATAAAATTAGCATTTAAAATTGTATTTAAAATACTAGAAAAGTTCATTTATAAAGTTCTTTCTCATTTGAATAACAAATTTCATCCACATTGACAGTCTATTACCAATGTTTTACTGCTTAAATCTTGACAGTTACTAAATACTCCTAGATTTCAGTTTCAATACATCTGACTTCTCGTGTTACAATTGTTTCTCATATTCTTCAAGAATCCGTTCTTCATTTGCAGTCAAAAATTTTGGAACATGTTCTGCTGGAAGTGATTCCCTCCTTTACTGTAAAAAAAAGGGTCGTTGATAAACACATAATACAGATTTTGAATTTAAAAAAAAAAAAAGTATCACTCAATATATATAACTCTTTATAACATGATTGCAAGTCAGATGGTGATAGCTCTGAAATTTGCATAAAGCTGTGACACTTAGAAATATTTTTGTATCGATAATATAGCACTTTTATTCAAACGTACTGCATGAAGAACTAGGAGTATCTGTTTATCAAATTTCATGCCAAAAATTTTTTTACACCAGCTGTTTTTTGTGAAGATATAACAAAGAGCGCTTTGAATGACATATTTCACCAAGGTTTCATTATTTTAAAGTGGAGCAATGCAGCTGCTAATTTAAACCTGGGACTTCAATACTTTAAATTTGTTCTATACTTGTTCTATTTCTTCA